>NC_085022.1:20371208-20544999 GCF_963692335.1 Osmerus eperlanus | reverse complement strand
TACAAACACTACACACATTTGATATCTTTCTATCTTTCTGAGCAACATGTCTGGGATGTTTCTAGGATATTTAAGATCAGAATCGAACAAAAACACAAATTCTGGCACCCCTCTTTTAAACTTGCGGTTGAGCATTTATTAATAACTGCAGAAAAATATCAGGCTTTGCTTCAGAGGGAGAAAGCAGATTTTGGCCACAGAGGTGAGTTCTACTGGGGTAAGGGCCAGCAAGTTATAAATGTTCCAAAACAAAGCTTCAATATTGTATTTCTTTTTTTTTTTTGAAGACACAGTTTGAAAAATAAGTCTTTCTTTTCAGAAAACTGTTCCCGGAAGCCGGCTCAAACTGTCTGGATATGTTCAATATACCTGTTATCCTCCTCCATCAATAATTGCTTTCAAAAGCTTTAAACTTTTCATCTGCCTCCTGCCCTCCCCAGCCTCCACCTCCCTGCCCCCACCGCCCTGCCCCCCAGCCTCCACCTCCCTGCCCCCCAGCCTCCACCTCCCTGCCCCCACCGCCCCACCGCCCTGCCCCCCAGCCTCCACCTCCCTGCCCCCACCGCCCTGCCCCCCAGCCTCCACCTCCCTGCCCCCCAGCCTCCACCTCCCTGCCCCCACCGCCCCACCGCCCTGCCCCCCAGCCTCCACCTCCCTGCCCCCACCGCCCCACCGCCCTGCCCCCCAGCCTCCACCTCCCTGCCCCCACCGCCCCACCGCCCTGCCCCCCAGCCTCCACCTCCCTGCCCCCACCGCCCTGCCCCCCAGCTTCCACCTCCCTGCCTCCACCGCCCTGCCCCCCCAGCCTCCACCTCCCTGCCCCCACCGCCCCACCGCCCTGCCCCCCAGCCTCCACCGCCCTGCCCCCCAGCCTCCACCTCCCTGCCCCCACCGCCCTGCCCCCCAGCCTCCACCTCCCTGCCCCCACCGCCCCACCGCCCCACCGCCCTCCCCCCCAGCCTCCACCTCCCTACCTCCACCTGGAGGGGGGAGGGGCAACGGTATCAAAAGAAAGAAAATGCCCTAATCTAATAGGTGTCTGCTGCACCACAGAGAGCCTGATCTCCCACTGTAAAACCCTTCTCATCAGCATCAAGGGCTTTGCAAACTCATGGCCAACTGGGTGACCTTTCCTGACCTGGGCCTGATGGAGGTATGCATGATGGGAGTAGCAGTCACATTGTCCTGTCACCACCTGAGCCCTCTCGTTTTCTATTCATAACCTACCACACACTACCCCATCTAATGGAAGGAAGGAATTGTGATGTTTATGAATACCAACCCTGGCAGGCAGAATGTGCGCTATGGAGGTTGTGTGAGGAGAACAAGGAAGAGGGAAACATTGGACAGTGCCATGGAGGAGAGGGCAGATGAATCGTTCCAGACACGCTTGATCTCCTTGGCTTTATACCTCTGAACGTACAACTTCTGCATCTGGGCTGATTCAATGTGTCTCTCCACCCCCACTCTCTCTCTCTCTATTTTCATCCTCCTCTCTGTCTGTCTCTATATCCCTCTCTCTGTCTGTCTCTCTATATCCCTCTCTCTGTCTGTCACTCTGCGTTGACAATCAAAGAGACTGGTGGTGGAAGTGAAGTCCAGTGTGGTCGTATAGTCCATTGTGGTCGTATAGTCCGGTGTGGTCCAGCGTGGTCGTATAGTCCAGTGTGGTCCAGCGTGGTCGTATAGTCCAGTGTGGTCCAGTGTGGTCGTATAGTCCAGTGTGGTCCAGTGTGGTCGTATAGTCCAGTGTAGTGCAGCAAGACAGTGGCATCATCATCAGTCAGATGAGGGGAGCTGAACGTGAGGCTCTGTCATCCCCATCAGCCCATCTGACAGTCACAAACTCATCTCTTATTCACTCCCCTCATCAATTATCTACAGGCCAGAGGAGCCTTGAGAGGCAGGGGGCGGCTACAGCTACAGCAGCTCCACTCCACGTGTCTGAGACAACTCTCTCTCTCTCCTCTCTCTCTCCTCTCTCTCTCCCCCCCTCTCTCCCCTCTCTCCCCCCCCCTCTCTCTCTCTCCCCTCTCTCTCCCCCCCTCTCTCCTCTCTCTGTCCTCTCTCTCTCCCCCCTCTCTCTCTCTGTCTCTCCTCTCTCTCTCTCTCTCTCTCTCTCACACACACACACACACACACACACACACAGACAGACACACGCAGAGCAACATACACACTGCATTAGGATGTAGTGAACACTGCACTCTCACACACTCTCTTTCACACACACACACACATACACACAGAGCAGCATACACACACACACGCATACACACAGAGCAGCATACACACAGAGCAGCATACACACACACACACATACACACACGCATACACACAGAGCAGCATACACACACACACACGCGTACACATAGAGCAGCATACACACAGAGCAGCATACACACACACACACATACACACAGAGCAGCATACACACCACATTTGGATGTGGTATACACTTAGCCTCGATGCTCTCTCTCGTTTTTTCTCCTTCCTTCTCACATGGTGCCTTTAGACACTACTGTGTACAGCTGACCATTTATTTCACTGAGGGGTTCGGATTATCTAACCAACAACCTTGTGAATGGAAACACGCATAGATGCTTTTCAGACTGTGTCTCAACACACATTTTAAATAAATGAGGGTTTCTATATGCCTTCAGGTTAATGTATGAAACCATACCTGTACTGTTGAACTAGTCAATCTGATTGGTTTTAGTCCTGACTCGATTGCTCGGACCCTCACACAGGGACCAATGAAACGGCTCTGTGAAGTTGTGCAGGAAGTTGACAATAACTCAACAGTAATACCCTTCAGGTATTTAGGGTCGCTTTTAGCCCGCATTGTGGAGAATTGTATTACAGTCATGGTTCTAAATTAACACCCGCCAACCCGCTAAATGCGGGTTAAAATTCATTTTGGCGGGTGTTAACCCTTGTGTTATCTTCGGGTCATTCTGACCCATCAGTCATTGTGACCCACCGTCGTATTGCGACAACTTTACCGCATACCAAAACAAAGTGAATCATTTTCTTTTAACCGTTGGGCTGTCTCAGACCCCCCACATTGCGATGGTTAAAAGAAAATTATTTTTATTTGTTTTTGTATTGGGTAAAATTGGGTAAACACAACGATGGTTCGTTATGAACCTTTGGGTCATGTGACCCGAAGGCAGCACAAGGGTTAATAAAAACTCACTAGCCAGTTTGGCCGGTGATACATGAGGCATTAGATGAATGATACATAAGGCCCTGTTCTCGGCATGGTTCTCGGTCATTTATCCCCCTGGCAGTACTTCCTAAGTTTCCCATGAACACTGTGCCGTAATGCTACGTGAAAACGTTTTATACGCCCATTGGCTGCGCGCAGTTGAAGTGAAACCGGCGCGAGAAACCGTGGAAACGAACGGAGCGTCCACCAGAAAACACAAGGAAGAAGTAAAACGAAGCATAACGGATCATAGGAGGTAATAAGAGCTAGAGTACAGTAGTAAAGTAAAAAGTGAACTTAATGCGGCGGTGGTTAGGACAAACTTCTGGGGGCGAGAAGAGGAACGAGGCAGGGGATGCGGAATTGATAGCACTAGAGAAACGAAGAAAAGAAAATGTAATGCCAAATGGCCGACGGGTCGGGAATGGCTTGTGTTTGACAATGAAAATGTTGTCATGTTTTGTAAGGATTGCCGCATGTAGTCTACGCATAAGAAAAATTATGTTGCTTACTGACACAGTCTAGTGTAATGTAAATACACTGTTCTTAATAAAGAGTATATTAGGTCAGTTTAATTAATGCCTGCTTAGGACAAAACGTTTCTGTAAATGCATGGGCAGGAGTCAATCTCATGACGCTAATGGACGTTTTAGCCATTTACAATAAATCGTGTCCTTACGTATTGGTGATTTCACATACCCTTGCATCATACTTATGTGCTTCATTTTTCTTCATTTTCTGTGTTTTTCATGCCAACAATGTTAATAAAATTATAAAATGCATTCAGGGAAACTCATAATTGTTCTTATTTTAACCGGAAAGAATTTGGCTAGTGGAAATTCTGACTGGCTGGTGATCAAAAAAGTTAATTTAGAACTCTGATTACAGTGGGTAATTTAAGGCACCAGAGGGACCAATAATCCTGGACAAACATATGGACTGGGATAACATTAGTTAAAAGGAGTGAGGCAACATGAAATAGCTCAAATAAAAAAAAGACGATATGATTTAAAAACTTGACAGTCAAGTTTCAATCCGCATTTTTTTAATGAACGCTTCTGAAAAAACGACGTAACAGTTCTGAATTTATGGGGTTTGTCGTTGTAGATTAGGAGGCTTTTTGTATCTTGGGAACATCTCTATATGAGATCAACCGAAAGATGCTATCTTGAGTACACGGACGTCAAGTGGCCTCTTCTAGGAAAAGTCGCGGTCGGACAGAACAAGAGTTAATGGGCGGGTTAGCCATTAGCCGTGAGCAAACACTACTCATTCTGACAAGTAAAAAGCGCATGGTGGTACCGTGCTTAGAAAGTTACACAGTACTTGGCAAGAAGTCGCCCTCCCATTGTCTGCGACCCTAGCCCTCCTTAAGTGCAGCAAAGATGAACCAGGGAGTTGGATTGTGTGATACACCCTAACACACACATACACACACAAATGTACACATTAGCTTTGGTATAGCTAGCATTTCCATATCTGGTGATGTGGCTAGAGTAAACGACGTTTGACGTCGGCGGGGAGATGAAAGGAAATGTCTTATACATGCATAGGCTATCTGCTGTCTTTCTCAGAGTGTGTGTGTGTGTGTGCGCGCGCGCGTCCGTGCGTGACTTAGACAGACAGTACAACAACACACAGTTACATAATGTGGACACAACATCTTCAGTGTCCACACAGATAAACAATACTACAAACCATCCATTCACGACCTGAAGAGAGAAGACTTTTCCATTCTCTCTCTCACACACAAACACAGATTTGTGGAAAAATGTGCCCACAACACAATATAAAAATCTCTATCAGCAGCACTGGGAAACACATCTACAAAGCGGTTATGTGGGAGGTTCACCCATAATCACAGCCAATTACATGGATGACAGTTTCCTGCATGTAGGCAGTCCAAATATGGAACGCATGTCCAAACAGTTTGGAATACTACGAGGGGAAAGAACGGTCGGAGAGAGAAAAGGTAGAAGAGAAGGACGGGAGGCTATCAAGCACGCACAGGAGGCGGGGAGCGAGGATGAAGGGATGAAAAACGGGGGAGACGACCACACAGGAAGTGAGGGAGTAATTCTGACAAATCACTAAAGCCTGGAACATGCCAGGGGAGAGGAAGCCAGGCAATCAGATTTGCAACCACGAACGTATTAATCATCAAAGGAAACGGCCTCTCTTTCTCTATGAGAAGCAGAGGCACTCAGCAGGAGGGCCTTCCTCACAGCGGCGTAAGTAAACACGCCTGTGTAATAGACGCATCATGTTGAGGACTGTGACCCATCCCTCGATAAGTACTCTTCAAAATTGCACCTGTTGAGATAATACTCCACCCCTGTGTATCGGAGTATATCACATGTTCAGTTGGCTTTGTGATGCGACAGCTTCATCAAAGTCAAAACGATTAATTGTCATGTGCACAGTAGGCCTACAACACAGGGTCATTTGGACATGGCAAGCAACAGCTATGTTTTGGACTGGATGTGAACAGTTCTGTCAGTTTAACAGTGGTTTGCACCAGGGAACAGTACAAGTTATACAATTGCGCCATCTCATCTTTATTCCATGCTTCTGCAGATAAGATGGTGAAACCAATATCAACATCATTATCATACCACAAGTATAGCATCGAAAAAGAGTCAGCAGGTGCAGTCTTTGTGCTGGAACAAGATGTATTTTCTAAGAGAGCTTGTGTGTTGCTGGGGCACAGGCAAGGTTGGACTAATTCCCTCTGACTAACGGCAGTTCTCCAAAGCCTGGGGCCTGGGCTAATACGCAGCCCTCGCCACAAGGCACTATGCTTTCATCCCAGAGGAGAGGAGAGGGGACAGAGGTAGAGAGAGAAGGATAGGACAGGAGAGGGTAGGGAGAGAAGGACAGGGTGGGAGAGGATTTGAATGAATACAGCACAGGAGAACAGAGAACTCAGAGGAGGAAGCCAGTTGCTCTTGACTTCTGGGGTCACCATGACAACGTTACACGGTAACACCATCTTCAGCTAAGTTCAACTGATGAACACAGGCCAAAGAGTCATTTCCAGTCATGACGGAAATGTAACTGTTTAGTGAAAATGTTGCATTTTTTCCCCCTTTCCTACTAATGCTAGTAGTAGTAAGCATTAAGGTCCGGTGCAATATTCTCATCCATAAATAAAAGCCCAAGCATTGAGCTGTACAGCCACAGGGCTTCCACCACAGCTGTACAGGAAAAGAGGAAAGGAAAAAGAGAGAGAGAGTGTAGCGTTAATGTCAAAATAGCGAGCGAGCGAGAGGTCTTGGGCACACACAAAAGGGGCCGAGGTTAACGCTAACTCAGTCATGCAGCCCAACAGACGCCGCCTCTCCGCGGGTCGACCTGAAAGACAGCCGTTGCGTAACCTCCCGTCCGTGGTGCACTTACCGGGCGCGACGCGCTGATGTGATGTTCCTGTGTTGCTGCATTATATCTGTTGAATTTAAGGCCGTGACCATGGGACCTTACAAGCCCCTGGATGGAGGGGTGGCTGGGAGACTGTTCAGAGGAAGCGGGGGCAGGGAGGCAGACAGGTTCTCTTAAATAACGTCAGCCGGCTCATGTGTGACGGGTGGCTGACTATATTCCAGATCTTTCAGTTAACCTATAATAGGTCACCTGAGGTAGATCTAGTAGATCTGATGCTCTGAAACCCGGTAGTACTTGCTGCTAGGATTGTATGAGATCAACCAGGACTGCAGATTTGCCTCTGTGGATCCAGTGAGACTGAAGGTCTCAGTGGGTCTTTTTAGGTCGACAGTTCCGAAGCACTTTGTAGAACAGAACAGATTATTAACCCCACATCCTCCTAGTGCAGGTATTAGCCAGAATCAAAGATGTCAAAATATGTTTGTGCCAGATGCATAAGCCAATGAATAAGTCATGCCTATGAATAATGCAGGTAGGTAAGAAAGAACTTTAACTACACGCATGTTGAGTTACTCCAATGGGCTCAGTAGAAGAAGCTGGGGCGCTGGACACGGAGAGACCACCCAGTGAAGGACCAGTGGGGCCACGTCGGCATGACGACGGCTACGAAGGGAAACACAGGAACAGTATGAATGAGAGAATTGTCCGTAAAGATGGAAGTTGGGGATTGAAGTCAGCTCAAGAACACAATTTGATGTTGTCCGAGTACACACACTCTTTCTCTGAGCTTCTCTCATGAAACCTTTCTTAGACTTTTGTCAACCTCGGTTACATTGAACCACCATTTTTCTTCAACTTGATTCTTGGCTTTAGTCTGGAAATGCAATACATCAGAAGCCAGATGTTATGGTTGGGGGGTAAAGGCTTGTGAAAGAGCATGCAGTGGCCATAGCATAAAAATTGGAACATCCGGGCCAATATACTATTTTTTAATAGACTGCTGCATGAATTAATGGCGATGGCCGACTTTGCCAAAAACCCTCCTTATTCTATGAAATTACTGTTTACAACATCTTTCCTACACCTTGTATCCTGACAGTCTACTTAACAACAGTATTTCAGAAACAGTATATTCTTCCCATGAAGGTTTTCTTATTTTCCCAGTGAATATATGGAGCAGTGTGGGAAAAGCCAATCCCAGACGAGGACTTAAAGCTGCAGCTCATAGCTTTTGTTCATGATATAACACCTCAATTCTTCACTGAGACAGCACTGTATGTAGCCAAAGCAAATGAAAGATTTTATGCCCAAATGAGAAAGCCAAGCAGGGACCCCAGCTCTGTTTAAGTGAAGCTGCAGTGGAGAAGTTCCAAGTCTGTGCTACTGGGTCAAGACCAGGGCAGCAAACCCTGGGATGAGACCCACAGACACACACACACACAGACACACACACACAGACACACACACACACTGTCAAAAATGAATAATGGACCAGCTTAATGAGCTCACTATGTCATAACAGAGAGAAAAGTGACACATTACTAAAATGTCACAATGGCAACAGCAAGCTAAATCAATATGAGATAGAAAAGTGGCTGACTCCATGCCAAACTTTATAAACACGCTTCTCCGGTCCTATCAGAACATGCCATGTGCTGAGCAGGCCAATATTAAAACTGTCTCATTAGAAATATGTCTGACTGAATGAGGAGAGGGGAAGGGAGAGGAGGAGGGCAATACTTGATAGTAGAAGATAGATGGGAGGAGAATGTGAGGAAAGAAGAGAACAAACAATGAGAAGGAAAACAGAAGGGATGAGGGGAGGAGAGAAAAGTACAATCATCGATAGTAGGGAAATCTATAGAAGGATAGAGGAAAGGATAGAATATTCAATAAGAAAGCAAAGGAACAAAGGCAAACAAAAGATATTTAAGAGAAAGGAAGTAATGAAGAAAAAAACAGGAGAGGGAGACTGCATGAGGAAACAGGCTAGCAGAGGAGCGGAGAGAGGGAGACTGCATGAGGAAACAGGCTAGCAGAGGAGCGGAGAGAGGGAGACTGCATGAGGAAACAGGCTAGCAGAGGAGCGGAGAGAGGGAGACTGCAGGAGGAAACAGGCTAGCAGAGGAGCGGAGAGAGGGAGACTGCATGAGGAAACAGGCTAGCAGAGGAGCGGAGAGAGGGAGACTGCAGGAGGAAACAGGCTAGCAGAGGAGCGGAGAGAGGGAGACTGCATGAGGAAACAGGCTAGCAGAGGAGCGGAGAGAGGGAGACTGCATGAGGAAACAGGCTAGCAGAGGAGCGGAGAGAGGGAGACTGCAGGAGGAAACAGGCTAGCAGAGGAGCGGAGAGAGGGAGACTGCAGGAGGAAACAGGCTAGCAGAGGAGCGGAGAGAGGGAGACTGCAGGAGGAAACAGGCTAGCAGAGGAGCGGAGAGAGGGAGACTGCAGGAGGAAACAGGCTAGCAGAGGAGCGGAGAGAGGGAGACTGCAGGAGGAAACAGGCTAGCAGAGGAGCGGAAAGAGGGAGACTGCATGAGGAAACAGGCTAGCAGAGGAGCGGAGATAGGGAGACTGCATGAGGAAACAGGCTAGCAGAGGAGCGGAGAGAGGGAGACTGCAGGAGGAAACAGGCTAGCAGAGGAGCGGAGAGAGGGAGACTGCAGGAGGAAACAGGCTAGCAGAGGAGCGGAGAGAGGGAGACTGCAGGAGGAAACAGGCTAGCAGAGGAGCGGAGAGAGGGAGACTGCATGAGGAAACAGGCTAGCAGAGGAGCGGAGAGAGGGAGACTGCATGAGGAAACAGGCTAGCAGAGGAGCGGAGAGAGGGAGACTGCAGGAGGAAACAGGCTAGCAGAGGAGCGGAGAGAGGGAGACTGCATGAGGAAACAGGCTAGCAGAGGAGCGGAGAGAGGGAGACTGCATGAGGAAACAGGCTAGCAGAGGAGCGGAGAGAGGGAGACTGCATGAGGAAACAGGCTAGCAGAGGAGCGGAGAGAGGGAGACTGCAGGAGGAAACAGGCTAGCAGAGGAGCGGAGAGAGGGAGACTGCATGAGGAAACAGGCTAGCAGAGGAGCGGAGAGAGGGAGACTGCATGAGGAAACAGGCTAGCAGAGGAGCGGAGAGAGGGAGACTGCATGAGGAAACAGGCTAGCAGAGGAGCGGAGAGAGGGAGACTGCATGAGGAAACAGGCTAGCAGAGGAGCGGAGAGAGGGAGACTGCAGGAGGAAACAGGCTAGCAGAGGAGCGGAGAGAGGGAGACTGCAGGAGGAAACAGGCTAGCAGAGGAGCGGAGAGAGGGAGACTGCATGAGGAAACAGGCTAGCAGAGGAGCGGAGAGAGGGAGACTGAGAAGAGGAGGGTTCTCTTCCAATTCAGAGGGCTGAATGAACAGACGTCACTCCAGGGTAGCATCAGAGTGCCTCTGACACAGGCAGGATTAGAGAGGGATGGAGGGGTGGGGGGATGGGGGGGCTGGGTTCCGATAGCTGGCAGTTACGGCCCGTCTGTCTCTGTGAGTTCCAGCTTATGTCACTGCTGGAGTCATAGACTTGGACAGGCCCCACTACAATGTCCTCGGTCTAAGTATGAAACATCCTGCGCATGAAAAAGACATTGGCCAAAGAACATATTGAAAGCTGAGAGAAGGAGAGAGGGGAAGGGGGGCGTTTCACATTTCAGTGAAACGCCTGAGATCATCGACAGAGCTCTTTTTGATGACATCTGATGCAACATTTCAGCTATGCCCTTCCAAACAAACGCTGTGCCAATTCTGCCAGTTATTTTAAGCAAGTGACCACACACACACAACACTATCTGTGAACACTGGCTCAGTGGACTGTGATACACATGCCATGTAGTCTGCAGTCTGATAGTGTATAACCTTGCCTTCACTATTCCCCAATCCTCTCTCTCAACACTTTTGAACAGTGGAAAGTCAAATGACTACCACACTACATTGTGTACATAAACAAGAACAAAACTATTTGAGCAGACTGCTCGTACTGCTCTGCGTACAGTACTTGCAACAAAACTCAGCGGCCTTCAGTTGTATCAGTAAACAGATTTAGTAAAAAAAACAATTTTTATAGGTATTTGCTCTACAGTCCTTACTGCCTGTGAGTGTATTGTGTGGGTATAGTGTGTGAGTGTATTGTGTGGCAGGGGTAAGTTGAAGCAAACCTTTCCATGAACCCTGTTTTCTCTGCAGGGATACTAAGCCACAGCTGAGGATGCAGGTCGGGTCGGTGGTCCTCCCGGCCCTTCATTGGCTCACTGCCTCCCAGCAGCATCTTCCACAAGCTGCTGTTGCATCTCTCTCTTCCTGTCTCTGTGTCTCCGTCTCCCTGTGTCTCTGTCTCCCTGTGTCTCCCTCTCTCTCTCTCTAGGGTGAAGTCCCTCGTCCAAATATCTTAAGTGAAATAAATCATACTAATCCAGACACATCTTATGTACTTGTGTGTTTTATTGCAGTGATGGGAAGTTGTGGATTTGATCTTAACTGCAACGACATACATTTAAGATGTTCATAAGTGCTTTGATGCTGGACACATAGATCTATAATCATCTTGGTGATGGTGAGTTATTATATACGGTGATTAAAATACATTTTGGGGTGAGTAGGTCTTTTTAACACTGTTAGTCAGGGGTTAAAGATCACAGAGTTACTCTACTGTGCTTCAACTGGCCAGGAACATTAGGAGCTCCATGAGAAACACAAAATTATGGAGTTACACGCCCCTTCGTCTATAGGTCTGGAAATAATGGCTGACAAATGCCTTCTTCATCATTACAGTAGGGCGGTTACGTCATCGGCGTTTATGAGACACAAATGACAGGAGCAGATAGGACAACTTCAAGCATCCCAAAGCTGTGTTCATTCCAAGTCAATAACTATATTATTTTAGTTCCTCTTCATGTGACAGCTACTGTAGCATATTACAGTAATTACAACTATACCAACAAAAAAAGTCTAACCAAATATCCAAAGTACAGTACTTCATGGTATAAAAATAAGTTACAGATCTGACAAAAAAAATATATTTACAAGAATGTCTACAAAATATAGGCAGTCAATTTACAGTACTTGAAAGCATTGGTTTACACAATAGTGTACAAAAGACCGACTTGTAAAATCATTGAAGAATTCACATATTTTTCCTTTTCCCCCAAGTTTGTATATAAAACATTCATTGGGGTTTATTGGGGTTAAAAAGGATGAGCCACTGGGAGGGAGGCGACGATGAGGGGGGGGGGGATGTTGAAATATGTAGGAAAGAGCGGGAAAAAAAAATCCCTTCCTCCAAAGCCCGTTTCTCGGTCGCTCGTCTTCGGAGGGAGAGAGCGAGGCATGAGGGTGGTCTCCTTCCTCGGCCGTCCGCGCGCCACTCAGAGACTGAACAAGAGAAAGAACACCTGGTCAGTCTGGGTATCGGGAACAAGACCGGGTCAGGCTCACTTCCTGTCTGCAGGAGCCAATCACACGGCATGAAGGTGCTGCTCTGTTGCACAACCTCCACAACAGGGGAGTGGTTAATGGGGTTACAAGGGGGATGTGAGCACCCTGGTGGGAGTGGGGGGAGTGATTCAGAGGGAGACCCTGATCTTACCTCCGTTTCAGCCGCTTCTGTGGCAGTGCTCTGAGGAGACATAATAAAGAGTGTTTGTAAAGACAGTGTGTGTGTGTGTGCGCGTGTGCGTGCGAGTCTGTGTGTACACAGTAGGTCCATGTGCAGCTAACATCACCTAGCCCGTGTCGAGCCAACAGAGGACGTTGCACGCCATATATCTCCTGTGTTATTATGTTATTTCAGGAACGTTGTTCCTCTTTGGGTATAAATTTTCAGTCTTTTACGGCGTGCCATAAAGCATCATCAGGTCTATTTTTCCACTACCTTTCACTCTGTGTGGGAGTGTACAGCTCGTCAGAATTGAGCTGAGATGATAGCAATGATATTTCGGTTCTTACGAGGAATGTCGACGGCCAGTACCCCGGAAGGTACAGGTTTGTGCTTCCTACCTGTATCTGTTAAGACTCCCAATATGAGAGAATGAGTCCTGCTGTCCTACTAGCCTTATTAACAAGGCCCCAAACTGACACACTCAGTCACTTTACCACATTCAGTATTTTTATATTATTTCATTTTATTGTATCACATAATAATATGTATTATAATAATATGTAATATTATATTGTATAGCTCTGCCAGTATTTTGTTGTACATTTTATCTTGTTTATTATGTTTACTGTATGCACCTGCCCACCAAAGTAAATTCCTTGTTTGTGACCACTTACATTTACATTTAGTCATTTAGCAGACGCTCTTATGCAGAGCGACTTACAGTAAGTACAGGGACATTCCCCCCCGAGGCAAGTAGGGTGAAGTGCCTTGCCCAAGGACACAACGTCATCTGGCACGGCCGGGAATCGAACTGGCAACCTTCTGATCAAGCCTGCTTCCCTAACCGCTCTGCCACCTGACTCCCTCCCACTTACTTGTCGATTAAACACTATTCTGATTCTGTGAGGGGAGGGAGACTTTAGCGACACATTAAACTAAACTGTCTGCACAGGACGGCAGAGACGATGTGCATTTTGGTCCAACCGGAAGCCTTCAGGCTGATGCCAGCGTGCAGTCTCACTGCCACATCGTCCCAGCAACAGGGGTCCCGTACCTTCTAGCCAATCGGAGCGGAGAGCTCGCCTAGCTGCGGCCAATGGCGTCTACGCTGACGTGAACGTGGCACAGTACGAGAGGGCCTACCTCTTCAGATCCAGATAGGAACTGGCAGTTTCAGAAAGAATTGCTCTTTTTCTTTTGTGGGG
Organism: Osmerus eperlanus; assembly: GCF_963692335.1. Classification (NCBI taxonomy): domain Eukaryota; kingdom Metazoa; phylum Chordata; class Actinopteri; order Osmeriformes; family Osmeridae; genus Osmerus; species Osmerus eperlanus. The sequence goes on along the minus strand of NC_085022.1, from coordinate 20,531,580 downwards.
CAGGGTGGGCAGGGGAGGGGGGGGGGGGGTGACATTATGTTTTCTTGGTGTGCCATTTGGAATCGTTCTTTTGAAGCCTGGGGTTGTGGAGAGGAGGAGAGACCCGCTGCCCCCTGCTGGGGAGGGGCTGCACAGACCAGACAGCTGGAAGTGAAGCCCACTTAAACAGAGTGCTGTGGCAACAGAGGCACTTTGTGGGGGGGGGTGTGTGTGTGTACACACACGCATGCACACACAAACTAGGGGTGTTTGTTAAGGTGAATGTAGGATGATGAAAATAGAGAGAGAGAGAGAGCGCGAGAGAGAGCGAGAGCGAGAGAGAGAGAAAGAGAGTGAGAGAGAGAGTGAGAGAAAGAGAGTGAGAGAAAGAGAGTGAGAGTGAGAGAAAGAGAGTGAGAGAAAGAGAGTGAGAGAGTGAGAGTGTGTATGTGTTTTGTCGTGTGGCCCTCCCAGTGCTGGGGTCTGGTTGTGGAGGAGGGGGGGGGGGTAGTGGGGGTGGGGCACAATCTCACCTGTAAATGTTGGGGTCCAGAAGCACAGCAGTGTCCTGAGGCAGTGCTGACAAGTGCACCACTTTGGTCTTGAGCTGTGAGCGCTCAGTCTCATTCACCCACACGTCAGGCAGACTGTGGAGTTGGCACACACACACACACACACACACACACACACACACACACACACACACACACACACACACACACACACACACACGGTCAGGGTATGGGCTCTAACCAGAGTGATAGATGGATTAAAGGGGAGGGGGAGGAGAGAGATGGACAAAGAGAGTCATTGAGCCCAGTGAACATGTTAACACCTTCCTCTGAACACGGAGTACATTTCCATAAGTAACACGGCCATGGGGGTTAAACACAGCCACTGGGATTTGAACAGCCTCTGGATGTGTGGGGGACATGCGTGCACACACAGGACAAGGTGTCCTTTTCTCCTAATGTGGGAAGTTATCAAGGTAACCTCTGTACAGCACAGTTGATGTTCAACTTCAACAGATAAAGGGGGATTATAAATAGGCCACTTAACCCGTTAAGGAGTAGCGTCACACATATGTGATTCTGAACATTCCAACCGACGATTTTCCGATAGACAAAAACTATATGACAAACGCTATAGTATGGCTTCAAAATTTACAATTAGGAGGCTAACAAGTAACACTAGCAGGTAGTAGCATTGCTACGAGTATTATGCTAGGTTGCTAGGTAACGGAAGCTAACTAAAACTAGCTAGCTTCCGTTTTGGAAAAATAACTCACTCCGCATCCAACAGTAGGATCAAGGAGATGGACCTGCGAATGTGTGCGTCATCGGTGTGCGCGCGGGAATTCCTTCAGTTTAGTCTTTTGTATCCCACATTCAGAACACACAATTCATTTCAAACAATCTCGCTTTTTAAGGGGAGCAGGAATGCATGGAAGTTGTTAGTCCAGCAAGACGGGTACACACACACACACACACACGCACGCTGGGTGTTTGCATCAAACTGTACCGCAGCATGATCTCAGTGCAACACAACAGAGTGTGTGTGTGTGTGCTGTAGTGTGCTGAGGTAGGGTGCAGAGGCTGAAACAAAGAGCTTTGAGTCGGCTGCAGCCTCCCCCCCCACACACACACACACACACACACACTCTCTCTCTCCCTCCGTCACCATGTGCGTCATTGCAGGAGCCCCCAGAGATACCCGTCCAGGCCCGTCACACACACACACACACACACTCAGGAGGGCGGCAGCCAGCCAGCCAAATCACTCACTCACACGCCTAGTCAGCCCATTCACTGGGACTGTGCACAGGTAGCAATTCACACACTGTATATTCAGAGCTGCATGCGTGCAGAGATGGGGAACAAAAGATGGAAGGGGTTCTGTGAAAGAGGGGATGGGGAGAGAGAGATAGCTAGAGAGAGACAGAGACAGATAGATATAGCGAGAGAGAGAGAAATGAGAGCTATAGCAAGACAGAGAGAGAGAGAGAGATGAGAGATAGCTAGATAGACATAGGGGAAAGTTAATGAATAACAATACATACAGTATCTCCAGCATTTTATATTGCGTTTGTGGTCTTGATAATTATTTTGATTGTTTGATCAAGCAGTCAAAATAGACTGTCCAAATGGTTTAAGTACCAAACAAAAAATAGATACCCTAACCCTAAACTAACTTATGACAAGGAGTTTGTTGGTTAGGGAGCTCGCTGAACTAGTTAACTTTGCTAGCTAGCAATAGCTAACTGATAGCAACTTGGAAAAGCCTATTCCGACATGCAGCCAATTCTGCAGTACACTACAATTCTCCCACTGCACAACTTTTCGAACCCACCGTTACACATCTCCCAGAAACTACACTACTATAAAGTTGACATGTGGTTTATCGTAGACAGTATTAGTTTATGATCAACTACACTACGACCTGCAACGCGCTCGCAGGCTTATATACACCTAAAGCAAAACCAGCACCTTTCATGGTACTAGGACACAAAAGGAAAGAGGCAGGGAGGCACGCGGATGACGATAAACAGCCTCGTCTTCACAGTCTTCAACGTTTGTGTTACAGATGAGAAATGTTCTTACACAAGGCAGCCCAAGTGAAGGAATGGAAGCCGTTGAGCATTAAACATAGTAAACACTGACAACACACACATACACGTGGACACACACACACACTCCAGAGCCAGTGTAAACATGTAACGTGGAACATGTTGCGGGGCTGATAAGCTATTAAACCCTGATGGATGGGCAACACCCAGGAGTGCCATTCTGGGAGGCCACGATGTCACAGGATGTTTCTCTCTCCCTCCCTCTCTTTCTACCTCGCTCACATACCGCTCAAGGCCTTGTCAAATGTGACAAAATTCGTACATATTTCGTTTCTTCAAGAAGTTCAGAGAATTAAATGCAACACAAACAATGTGTGCTCCAAACTTGACAGCAAAAAAAAAAAAGATATAGAAACACATTTTATTTTCCACAAGAGACACTTGTTTGGCTTTGTTTTTTATGACCCAGAAATTTATATTCTCAATGAGGCCCTCGCAGGAAGAAATAGTGCTGGTTGCTGCCAAACCAAAACACATTCCCCTAGCCAGGATTGATGGCCATCACCACAATAAGAGCTCCCAATAGTGCTTGCAGCAAAACACCCTTATAGACTTGCAGTATGATCCAGACTTCAGAATAAAAGCCCTCAGTGGAAACATCAAATATTTCCTCATACTGTATAGCTTACAATACCAACTGTAGAATACTGTAAAGAGACTTCTGCGAATGGGTCAGCATTGCTCCTTTGTTGGCTGGGTAGGATAACATGAATAGTCAGAACAGGGGAATGTTCACAATATAACATTCATTAGACAAGTTATTACTGAGACACTGGCCTTTCATACAATGTTTATCATTCCTAAATATGGAGGAGGATGGACTAGGCGTATGTGTGTGTGTGTCTGTGAAACAAATACATTCTCCAGCACCCAAAACAAAGAGGTGGATGTAGGTTGGCGCCACCAGGAATATTGTCCTCAGTCCAGAATGTTCCAGTCCAGAGCAGCATCCTAATGAGAGTTACTCATTACCCCAAATGGAGTTAACCCTTGTGTTATCTTCGGGTCGTTCTGACCCATCAGTCATTGTGACCCACCGTCGTATTGCGACAACTTTACCGCATACAAAAACAAAGTGAAGCATTTTCTTTTAACCGTTGGGCTGTCTCAGACCCCCCACATTGCGAAGGTTAAAAGAAAATTATTTTTATTTGTTTTTGTATTGGGTAAAATTGGGTAAACACAACGATGGTTCGTTATGAACCTTTGGGTCATGTGACCCGAAGGCAGCACGAGGGTTAATGAGTGTCAGAGTGGGAATAATCTGCGTCGGCCTGTAATGAACATGACTGGCCTCACTGGTTGGACACGCGAGCTTGGCTTGGAAACACACATAGGAACCTTGACTTTACATACACCTGTGAATGTATGCGTGAAACACACACACACACACACACACACACACACACACACACACACACACACACACACACACACACACACACACACACACACACACACACACACACACACACACACACACACACACACACACACACACACACACACGATGGTTTGATCCACCAGGTTTTATTGATGGATCACCTTGGACTGTCGGAAGATTATGCAGATATAATATCACCGCCCTCCGACGTTCGAACGATCAGTGAAAGTCCTCCCCCCTGCATAGATTGGCAGTGCTTCTTAATACTAAATGCCACAGCGCTCGGAACCGCTCAGCAAATTTATGACTCAATATCGCGTCACTGAGTCTCTGGCATGAATGGAGTGGAGAATCTCTCTCTCTTCCATTATCTCCGTCTTCTCTGTCAACCTTGCCATCTCTCTATGCTATTCCATTTCTCTCATTCTCCATTTCTCTCCAATTCCATATCCCTTTCAGTTTCCCCATCTCTCTCTCTCGTCCGCTTACTTTCTCCTACTCTGTCTCCCTTCCCATCTCTATCTTAGTCTCTCTCTCCCTTCATTTCCTCATGATTGCGACTAACCTGAGGAGTTGTTCCTGGTCACTGCCCTCCATTTCTCTCTACGTGCGGTTCACCTGCCACGTGTGAGAAGAGGTCATTGTGCGGAGGAGAGAGAGTTAAAGGGACAGGGGTGGGGGGTAGGTGAAGTGTGTGTGTGTGTGTGTAGGGGGGGTACTGTATGTTCATCCGAAGCTGTCAGCAGCAATCTCCCTCACATTGTATCCTCCCTCCCTGTTTCCACACTACATTTACATTTAGTCATTTAGCAGACGCTCTTATCCAGAGCGACTTAGTTAGTACAGGGACATTCCCCCTGAGGCAAGTAGGGTGAAGTGCCTTGCCCAAGGACACAACGTTGTTTTGCACGGCCGGGAATCGAACCAACAACCTTCTGATTAATAGCCCGAATCCAGTGAAATTCTACATAATGACAACCAACTATGTAGACAAAAATAGACTTAGTGGCCAAACAAGTCAATAATGATTCTCTTATCCGCTGTAGCCAAGTCATTCAGTTAGCCAAAGCTTGCCATGTCGATATCCATGATCACTTTAATCTGCAAAGGCTCATGGGTATTTGAGGGACGTCCTGTTAACCCACAGCTCTGTAGCGGTTCATAGAGAAGGCGGGGCATAGAGAAGAAGGCGGAGCATATAGAAGAAGGCGGGGCATAGAGAAGAAGGCGGGGCATAGAGAAGAAGGCGGAGCATACTTACATGTCCTCAGGGGTCCAATGGAGAAGAACCTTAACTTTCCCAGTGCCCTCCTTCCTCCTGGCCAGCACCTGGGAGAGGAGGAGGAGGACAAAAGAGGAAAGGAGGAGAGGAAATGAGGAGAGGAAAGGAGGAGGATAAGAGGGGAGGAGTTAGAAGAGTCTCCAGACTAGTCAGACAGACGGAATGAGAGTTGTTTATCTTTTGAAGCATTCTCTGGGGGGGTATATGTGACGTACATCATGTAAACTGTGGCACATCTTTAATCAGACCACCACGTCCACATCAGTGGACAATCAATACAATAACGGGAACACGAGCTGAATGCGATAAGACCGTACAAATGGGAACACCACAGGAATCCGAGTGAGTCGATCGCTCGCCACGTACTGTGGCACAAACGGGACATTCCGGACACAATCCAGAGATGTCAGAGAGGTATCAACGCTGTACTGCCAAGAAGTAGCTTTTGGCACAGCTCACATTCCTGCGGACCAGAGACACACGCAGAAGTCTAGCTAGTGAGCAATCACCCAGGACAGGCAGACACAGCAAGACCAACAAACGCCCTTCATCCAGTGAAATTTGTTTTGGATACAGAGGACTCTTTGGGCCATCGTCCGTGTTCAAGTTCCCTTCGCACACGACATTCTTGTGTATGGGGTTCCACGATGTTTGATGAAGTGTAGCTTAATGCCTTCATCAAGAACAATTGAGAGATGGCCAAATGACAGCTCCAATAAGTCTCTACTGGATGTCAGCACAGTCCACAGGCTTAAAGGGCAGCGACAGACAGTGGAGACCGTGAAAGAATTCTAGCGCCTAGTTGGCCAACAGTCTTTCATACAACTATTGGTCTACAGTATCCTACTGCGTCGGTTTAGAGTAAAGCAGCCAGGAATTCACACAAATATTGTCTGTGGGGAGACGGGAGGCATGAAAAATAACCAGGATCCTCAAAAATAGTCACAGATACAAACTCTTGCGTCAATCGTTTTTTTTTTTATAGAGCTGTCTATTTTTAGGGGTTGTGAATGAGCTCACACGTGAAGAACTTCTACTGCGCACACGAACATCTCTGCTGATTCCTTCGACTCTGGGGACTTGCTGTGGCATTCATGGAAACTAGTTTAAGGACAGGAGGGAGGGAGGGAGGGAGGGGAAAGAGAGGGACCAAAAATATCTCTCTCTTTCCATCTCCCCCCTTCCTGCTCTACTCTCTTCTGCTAAACATTTCAGGTTCTTCCGTCTCTCATTGAACAGACGAGCTCACCTTCTGGCTCGCTTCCGCCGCCGCCAGCTTCCGGTCTTCCTGTTTAACCATCTCCATGCAACCATCTCCCCTCTCCTCTGTCCCCATGTCACCGCTGAGTGATGGGGGAAGCTTGCGTTAAGCCATCTTGCATCCTCTGTGTACGTCATCCAGCAGACACAAGTCCCAACACTACTGCCAGTTCACCCTCACACACACACACCTTTTGAGGTGAGGTTGAGTTATGGCTGACTGGCTGGCTGGCTTGGGGACTATTCGGAGAGCGCGAGGTGGCACGCTTCAGAGAGCACCCCGTGCCAGGGAACACAGGATGTCAGCCAGGCTGGGCGCTGAGCAGGCGGAGGGGGAATCTCAGCTTCATCACGGGGCCTGCTAGCAGGCCCGGCGGCTCCACTGAGGAGGCAGAAGGAGGAGGAGTATCCAGCCAGCTCGCTGCTCTAACCCGCAATATTGATCCCCAGCGGTCATCTGCAACTTAGATGAGGATTTGCTCAACTTTCCGTGGTGGGCAAAGAGATCCTAACAGGGTTCCACCCCACCGCCCGCCTCCTTCTCAAGGCAGTAACTCTGTTACAAGTTCCCACTAAAGGTTTCCCTCATCACATTTCCCACTCAAGTCGATAAATTCACACAACTGCTTTCTCCTCCCGACGCCTGGCTCCCTCTGGCTCTTCCTCAGACTCCCGTGTTTGGTTTGGGTCAGGGTCCTTCCAGAAGCGAGAGCTGGATGAGAGCCTGTCTCCACGGTGTCCATCTCCCAGTGTTTGGCTACTGCAGCAGCACACACACACACACACACACAGGGTCGAGGCGGGAAGGCGGTGGTCTTTTTTCGGCCACGTCCAAAAACAACAGCTACCCCCCCCCCCCTCCCCTTCCATGGATGTCAGAGCCCCCTGCAGGGACTCTGCACGCTGCCAGCTGCTTTATTGCCCTTTTAATTAAAGAGGCATGGGAGTTAGTCTCTGGCCCGGGGCTAGCACAGGCAGCAACCAGGTTAATACTCATTAACCAGGCCGCTCTTAAAGGGGCAACGGCCACTTACGGACAGGAGAGAAGTGGGAGACTCGGTTTTGTTGTTGTTGTTGTTTGTGTGCAGGTGCAGCCGTGCGAGTTTCAGCTTGTCTTGGTACAGAGGAACCATCTTTGGATTTGACCTAGGATCTGGGCTGCGTCTGACAGAGAAGCACAGCCCCCAGGGGCGGTGGGGGAGGGTGGGGTCATCGGGGAAGGAGGAGGCGAGTGAAAACGAACAAGAGAGCAAGTGAGAGAGAAAGAAAAAAGGCCGTTGAGAGAATAAAAAAAAAAGAAAAAAAGGAGGGTGAGAGAGGAAAGAAAGAGATATGACCAGGGTTCCAAAACAGCGCAGTGAAAAATGCAGGGCCAGAGACGGGAGAGAGGGGTTACTAAATCTGGGTGCCTGTCTGGTGTCAGGGGGTCAAGCTGTGAATGACGCAGTTTGGCGCAATAACAACAATATCCCACCATAAACACTGCTGAGGAGACCAGGCGAGTCAGGAAGCCCACTGGCCGACCTCCACAGGACCCCCACCTCCCCTCCTCCTCTCCCTGGGCATGTCTGGAGGAGGTCTGGGGAGCGACACCGTCTCCCCCACCCACTCCCCCTCATTATGAGGAGGGAGAGTGGGCTCTTTCTGTCATCCTCTCTGATCAACAGGACGTCCAATCCTCCCTCCTGACCCACGCCCCCCCAAACTCGGTCTCTGTCCAAGCATGCGGTTACCTCTCTTAACCTCTTCCCAAGCTTAATCTTCATGGATTTTTCCTTTTCTTTAGTCTCCCTTTTAAAATTATTGGCCTGTGGTTGGTTGAGAGGTTGCCAGGAACAGAGCAGTGAGGAGCAGAAGACAGAGCAGGAATGATAGTGGTGCTGATAGCACGGGCACGTAGCCTCAACGTAACCGTGGGCCATTCCAGTCTCTGGGAAGGGTTCCAGCCTAGGGCAGGGCTACTACTACAACACAAGTTTGACGGCGTAAGGAACAGTTCTAGTCGTGTTCTTCTTCGAGCGTGCGTGAGTAGATCAGAGGAGAGCATGGGATTCAACAATGTGCGTTTGTATGCGTCACACAGATGACGATGCTATGGCCGCTCTGAGGAGAGCCCATCTGCACTGACGGCTCATGAGTCACCATCGTGAGTCTGACGACACACACACACACACACACACACACACACACACACACACACACACACACACACACACACACACACACACACACACACACACACACACACACACACACACACACACACACACACACACACACCTGGCAGAGAGCAGAAGAGGTCCTCTCCCTAGAATGACCCTTTAGTTCTCCCTTTCCTAAACACTTCCTCACTACTGCATGTGTGTGTCTACATCCAAAAAGTGAGTTCCACCAGGGGGCAGAACCGAGGGGGGGGGGTTCACGCCAGCGAGCAGACCCCCTGGCACGGCACAGAGACGGCCCTCCAGCCTGGCTCTGCCACAGGGGCCAGTGGAGTCTTCACACACCCAACAGAGTGCAGACCGCCGTCCTGCCACGCTGATGAACAAGGTGGCCGGCGACGAGAGCAGATGCACTGGTGACAGGTGTAGGACTGTGGTACTGAGACAGAGAGAGAACGTGAGGGCGTGTGTGTAGTGATGCGGCACAGCTGACTATGACCTTTCTTCTGCTTTTAAGGAAGACTGTAAGCCCCTGTCGCCCACTCCCTTAGTTCAGTAAGTAGGAGGCACAGTGCCCTCTAGTGGAGTAATAAGGCCCTGACGGTCATTCACAAAACTGGCATTCAACCCTCACATGCTGCTCTCTGTGTCTCTGAGGCTAGACCTGACCACCATAGAACCACAGAAATCTAGAAGAGAACCACAGTATAGAAAGGGCTGTGTTCACGACTGATGTAGTGACTGAACGGAGGGTCAGGCCTAACACACGCATGTCTAGAACTCGTTAATTCTATACTGTGCGCAGGACACAAAAACAACCCGTCACAAACCAGGGAGAGAAAAAAAAATAAAAATCAAGCTTTGGGGCATTCTTAAGGTTCACTTGAAGTGCATTCAGAAAATCTGCAGTGGGATTGAATCAAAAACCGCAAGCTGACTCCCTAGCACCCTCTGGTGTCCAAAACCGAGAAGGACAGCGACCACGACAACAACTCCAACCCTAACCTTCGGCAGGAGAGGAGAGTGTGTTTGTGTGAGTCCTGGTGAACCAGAACAGGACTGGGAGGTAAGTGCTACTGTGTGAGGACGCAGAAAGGGGGTTAAAAAACAGAACTCACGCTGCTGTGAAACACGATGCTGTGGCCGTTTCCCACGGTCTCGATGTGGGTTGCCAGGTTGAGGCAGATCGCTCGGTGGCGGATGGCGTCCATCGTCTGGGCGTCAAAGAAGTCGTGGGGCCTCGCTGGTGGGAGAGGAGAAACTGGGATGAGAAAAGACATGAGACCAATGAGAAACACAACGCAAACTGTACAAGCAACACACACAAACACAACACCAGAATGATTGAAAATACAATATGGCATATTTACCCAAATACATCTAGATGTTCAATATGGAATGAGTACAATTAAAAGCACAACGGTCAACTCGGCTTGTTTTTCCCCTTCTCTCTCTCACACACTATTTCAACTCCCTTCCAGTGCAGTCAGAAGTGACAAGTTAGGATGTGACACTGCCATGTCTTAATAACAACCCTGTATTGATATTTCTTAGAAAACCCACCCAAGCTGAAAATAAATGCCGTGTCTGGAAACGGGAGGCTAACCATGCTTCACAGGGTTCCGGAACCAGACAAGGCCTTTACAACTTCCCAAGACTCCCTCTCAGAATACCTGAGTGCGCTCAGTGTGCTGACAGTGTTCAGGCTGGCCCTGCCGTAAGGGAGGGAGCTGACGACCTGAACACGAGTGCTGAGCTGCGTGAAACTAACACTGACAGTTCGCAGTTGTTTTGCAAAACGGTGGAAGAATCTGCTTCCGAAACAGCCCCAGGGACACGCTGTCAGTCCGGCTCTGTGTGAGTCTGAGGTGTGTGTGTGTGTGTGTGAGTGAGAGTCCAAGGTGTGTGTGTGTCTCCTAAGTCTTTTACCCGTTCCACCTACAGGAACTCGGCAGTTGTGAGTATGAATTTTTTATTTTTTTATGTATCTAGTGACATGCCCACCTGCACCTCACACTAACACACAGTGCATATTCACAGCAGGAGGGGCAAAGCAAAGTGTGTAGTTAGGCCAGTAGGAGGAGAACAAACACTACAGTCTGTTCTACCATCATGCACGTGTGTGTGTGTGTGTGTGTTTGTTAGGGCTGCTCATCATAACCACATTACTCTGGTCAATATTTAGATCACAATTATTTAACACGATAACTTTGAAAATGTCATACATTTCATGAATATTTTTTTACTGTGGATTTTCAAATAACTAACCACAACCTGGCTGAGGGAGTTTGGGCTTTTAGAGGGGCAAAACCCAAAGGGAAAGGGTGCACTGGATTTACAACAAAATCTCCCAATTATCTTGTTTTCATAAATCATTGGAAGCCAAAATAAAAATGGAAAATGTAATTGAATGAATTGCCCATCCCTAGTGTGTTTGTGAGTGTGTGTGTACCTACGTAAAGACCGCCTGCGCTTGTTCTTCAACTTCTTCCTCTTGCTGAGACCAGCTTTGGATGGTGACTCCTCCTTCAGCTTCGCTTGATTGGCCAGCTTGGAGGCGCTCTGTTGGCTGAAGTGGGTAGGCACGTGGCGCGCTAGCCCCCCCTGGGAGGCAAAACTAGCATTGCAGCCACCCACCACACACTGTGGAACAAAACAGGGAGAACGGTTCAAAAACGTTCCAATAGCCCAGGTAAGGTTGAGTAAAAAAACATTTCAGGTTTAGACATTACTACAGGAGGGAAGGGCTTACATCTAAAGAAGACAATTCTTGGAAAACACTTGTGAGCTAACAGTCATGACATCATTGTATCATTTCACCCTTTTAAAGATGACTGAAATACACAACATAAAACTAATTTGGAAATGATCCCCAAGCTAGTGCAGAATGCAGTTGGTCTGCTGTGAACCACAATCTGCACAATGACACCTTGCCACAATTGCACCCTTGCAATTTGCACTATTTGTATCTTTTGTACTATTTGTATTTTTTGTACTATCTGAATTTTTGGATTGTAAATTATGGTTACTTTATATTTTATTTTTATTCTAAATCCCCTTAGTATTAGCTAGACTTTGTTACTTTTGTATAGTTAGAACAGATATTTAAGTTTTAAGATTCCTATGTTTAATGTATGCACCTTCCTGCCAAAGTAAATTCCTTGTCTGTGCAAACTTTTATGGCGATTAAAACCCTTTCTGATTCTGAAGGAGAGGCTGTGGTGGCTTGTGTGTGTCTAACCTTAAAAGGCTTGTCTCCACTGTGAGTGAGCATGTGTCTCTGCAGCCAGCTCTGACTGGTAGATGGAGTGTTGTACACCTTGCAGCCTTTCCATAGACACACAAACACCTGCAGAAGATAAACGGGATAATTAGAAGATGGGCACCCACCCACACAGGACACATTTGTCAAGTTGATGGCAAGGTTTACGAGAGAGAGAGAGAGAGAGAGAGAGAGAGAGAGAGAGAGAGAGAGAGAGAGAGAGAGAGAGAGAGAGAGAGAGAGAGAGAGAGAGACACACACACACACACAGAGACATGTATGTAAGGTCATATAGCACCAACCCCTCCTCTCTGTCCGTCGACATGAATGCCTCTGATGTGTTCAGCCAGGTCGGGACTGCAGCTGAAAGTCTCCAGACAAAGGTCCCAGCAACAGCTGTAGGCCATGGCCTTGGCAGAGGAGGAGGAGGATGTAGCGCTGCCCTGGCCGTTCATCATGGCAGGAGTGGAACGACCACTGGACACTGTGCTTTCCATGTCCATCATCGTACTGCTGATGCTAAGAAACGAAGAGAAACCGGATTAATACTCTGTAGTATTGTCCGATTCGTCTGACACTGCGAGAGCTGGGTTGGTGGAGCATGAACACCTGCCCAATCTCATCGCGCGCCGTCATGACGAAAAGTAACAACATTAGCTACATTAGCTGACTACCGACAGAACCAACCTGTCCTCGGAATCCATCCGACTCAGGGGTTCTCCATCCGAGGATGACATCTCAACGCTGGTCCGTCTCTTGTTTCCAAGCTCCATGCTTCGGGTCCCGCTCTTCTCCTCTGCGCCGTCATTGCTAGCCGCTTTGCTTTTCATACAATCGCTAATCGAGGACTGGCTTTCATCTCCTTGTTCTAGTTTCATTTCCTTTACAGCATTGTCTACAGTGGCATCGCAGTCTGCTGGACTATGCTGCTCTAATATGTTTTTATCTTCCTTGTCAAATTCAGGCACCAGCTGCTCTTCGTCTTCGCATCCTGTTGTTGCAGCCACTGCCACCACCAAGGCCTCCTCTGCGGGTTTTACCTCCCCGGCCATTCCATCAGCTTCCTCCGTTTTCATCTCTACGATATTGGCCGGTTGCTCCGGCGACGTTTGTAGGCCTGTCTTATCGTCCTCTTTGGTCTCCCCGGCTAGCCGTTTATTGCTTTTCTCATTCTGCACGGCGCTTTCTTCGGTAGATATTGTAGCCATCTTTATTCGTAATAACCAATTAGCAGTACTTTAGTGTACAAAACAACGTCGAATGTCTTACTAGCCTAGTGGTGGGGGGCTGGGCCAAAGCGATATCCAAAGTCTCTGGTTGGATAAAGGAGGCTAGGGGCGGAGATTTTCCTGAAGTGGTGTTTTTCCCCCATCACCAGATTCCACGTGTTTCCAAAATAGTTGGCTTTACTTCAAAACCTGCTACTACTACGAACAAAAAGTATTTTTAAATATAGATATGAATATAGATACTTAGATACTTGAATGTTCATTTAATTGGGGGAATTTGTGTTGGCTATGTCAGATATGACCATCGTATAGATGGACACACGTTAATATATTAACGTGTGTATTAAATGAAAACATACAGTAAAACATCGCGATATAATAATTTCAAATAGTTGCCTACATCCCAATTTGCATACAGAATTTGCTATACTTAATGTCCACGTGGGAGCGCCAACATTCCATGTCGGTAAATATCCAGAAAAGGCTCAGTAAATATGACCATTGCACCGTTTCAATAGTAGCCACATGCCAATAGGATAGGTTTAATAGAATTACAGGATATTCAGCAGTGCTGCACTGGTGCTTTGAATGTTCCAATGTCGGAATTTTGATTGGGCTGGAAGGGAGCAAAGTTAAATGTTTATCAAATATTTTTTCTAGTCACTGTGACGGGCTGTCAACCCGGCGACATCCAAATATTTTAATTTTAACTCAATTTGAGCATACGCCTATGTATGTTTTTATCGTAATGAATGCATATATGCATCATGTCGGTTATTAAACACCACTGACGAAAACACTTAAGAACAGCAACATTTATTTAACATGATATAAAACAGATGGTATATGAACATTTGCATATCAACACTAGTAGCCAAGATGCAGCTTCCCATATTCTTGTACCGTGTACAGTATATACACAATGAACTTCTGGTAATTACATTTTGTACACAAAAACTTTCCTGGATTAACAAAACGTTCTTATTGCTTTATGTGCTATTCCTTTTTTTTTTTTCAGTTCCAGGAACCAACTCGTCTTAAAATATAACCAAACTCTGAAAACTTTTTTTCTCCTTTCATTTAATCTTAAATATATCTCTCTCAGCATTAGAAAAAAATTATGCATCTCTTAAGCCAAAACATTCACGTATGTGTCGGCTAACAGTGCAACAGACTGCAGAGAATCCGACATATAAATAATTACAACCCAGAAAAAATATTACAAATCTCATCATCTGCAGCAATAAAGTGGCACCTTCTTGAATTATAAATCAACTCTTTTTCATACAGTATATATAGCTAGACTTTCTTTGAAATAGAAAACAGGAACGTTTTTTAATTTTTTACAGAATTATTGAAATATGCAGTTATGTGAAGGAAAAGATTAAAAACCAAACTTAAAAAACATGAATTTGAAAAAATCCAAGAGGAACTGAAAAGATGCCAGGGGAATGATAAAACCATTGTGGAACATCGGTTACAACAAATAAACCATTGTTTGCATGAGTCAGCCATCACTGAGGGGAAGGTCCTTCCGGGTGGTGGTGGCATGAACAGGAGCCTTAAAACCGCACGGGGGGGGGGGGGTCAATCAATCCATCAGCTCCAACAACAGAACTTCGGCCTGTATTCAAAATCCAAACTCAAAACCGAACACTGTAAATAACAGCGATGCAACTCTTCTAACGTCAACAGTATGAATGCCTTGCAGTCTGATCATTGTAATGGAGGAAGGGGCAGGCAGGATGGGGGGTCCAGAGGTGGGCATGGTCACAGGAAGTGTCATCTTGACAATAGGATGTGACATCACAGTGAAGCCAAATTCATGAGGTGAAGCCCAGACGATCTGTCCATCAGTCTATCTGTCGGGCTCTGTCTACGAGTTGTGCTGATGTCCTAAGGAGAGGTGGTGGTGGGGTTGAGTGGACATATTCCTTCCCTTACTTCCCTGCCTGTGTCCCTCACGTATAGGTCTTCACTGAAGCCAGAGCCTGGGCTGGAGACAGGGTAGAGAGAGACAGTTAGTCAGAATGAGTTCCCCCTGAAACAGACCTCAGCCCTGGGTAACGACAGGCCTGACACCAGGCTACACACCCGAGATCCGGTAGGAAATGGTTTATACAAAGCGACGTACAGAGATGGAGAAAAAACTAAAGACAAAAAGAGAGAGTGACAGAGAGAGAGAAAGAGAGAGACACACAGAGAGAGAGAGACAGACAGGAGGGCTCTTACTGGTCTACTACACACACATGAAGTGGGACCCATCAGTGAGCTGGGGGTGTGTGGGTGTGTTAGGAGAAGAGGAGCTTGGGAGCTGGGGTGGAGATGAGGACGAGAGGCTTTGCACTGCAAACAACATCACACAACGTAAACAAAAACACACACACACACAGTGAGTCAACACACAAACAAACACACAAAAAAACACACAAAAAACCCAGCAATGAAACCTGTAAACTAATATCGCGATGAAATCACAATATTAGACTGTTGGGATGAAACAAATAAGTTGAATGAACGAAGCAGGACAGGGGGATAAAGAAACCCAAAAAAGGTTTTGAATAGCTAAGATAAGCAGATGCTAGATAAGGGACTGCGACAGCCATCTTTGTTCTCTGTAGTTCCTCGTGGTGTCTGCTTCCCAGCGGGGTGCACAGACAAGGCGTGCCTACCTGCCACCAGCTTGCTCCGTTTGGAGGCCTCGGCAGCCAGCTCGTACGACATGTTGATCAACTTGTCCTGCTCCTGGGCCGGGCTGTCCTCCTCGCCACCCTCCTCCCGGCTCAGCTCTCCAGGGAGCGCGTTCTGCATGCTGCAGGGCCACAAGAGGGAGCCGTTGGACCGCAAACAACGGACATGTCGGGGAGACACTAAGGCACAAGCCCTCCGCCACACACATCATCAGTTTGGTAGATGTGACACACACGACACAGACCCCCCCCCACCCCCCCCTAGTGAAACACAATCACCCCAGGACAAACACAAAGTATCGTTCCAGAATCAAATCCAGAGGCCTGACATTTAGAATGTAAATGCCAGCGTCTGAGGGTGGCCAAGACGGGGCCGTCTGTGCACATCTAAGACACTGATCTGCATGAAGAGAGCGAGGCGGGCGTCTGGTTCAGAGGCAAGCCGTGTTTTGCCCTCCCTCCCTCCCTCCCTCACACAGGGCTCTGGAGGAACAAAGTGAGTCTGGAGGCTCCGTCAGGAGTGATGGATGCTGGATGGCCGTCTGGTGAGGAGATAGGGAGCGAGTCTGACTGTGATAGGCTGCCCTTTGTCACGCCAGCACAAGCCGGTTGGGAGACCTTCTGTACTGATCTGCCGTGCGTCCCTCTGTGTGCGTCCCTCTGTGTGCGTCCCTCTGTGTGCGTCCCTCTGTGTGCGTCCCTCTGTGTGCGTCCCTCTGTGTGCGTCCCTCTGTGTGCGTCCCTCGTGTGCGTCCCCCGTGTGCGTCCCCCGTGTGCGTCCCCCGTGTGCGTCCCTCTGTGTGCGTCCCTCTGTGTGTGTCCGTCTGTGTCTACCTGTTTCTAGCGATGAGGGCTTTGATGCGATCCACCTTCTTCTGTTTATCCGCCTCCTCCTGTGGGCTGAGGGCGGCCTCAGGCTCGGCCTCCACGTAGCGCTCGGGGATCAGGACCTTGTCTGGCACAGACAGCTGGGGAGGACATGATTGGGGGAGAGGGGGAGAGGAGGACAAAGCTCAGTGGTAGAGTATCGGACTGCAGATCAAGAGTTCTCAGGTTAAAATCCCCCCTGTGCGTCACATTGGATAAAAACGTCTGCTAAATGAATATATTACATTATGACACAGCAGAAAGGGGGGCTCGCAACCGAACAGTGTGCATAATATGAATGCTCCTTGCTTCTACCTTGACGCTGTCCAACCTGTCTGTCATCCTACTCCTCTGTCGTCCTACCCCTCTGTCGTCCAACCCCTCTGTCGTCCAACCCCTCTGTCGTCCAACCCCTCTGTCGTCCAACCCCTCTGTCGTCCAACCCCTCTGTCGTCCTACCCCTCTGTCGTCCTACCCCTCTGTCGTCCTACCCCTCTGTCGTCCTACCCCTCTGTCGTCCTACCCCTCTGTCGTCCTACCCCTCTGTCGTCCTACCCCTCTGTCGTCCTACCCCTCTGTCGTCCTACCTCTCGGTCCATGTTGAAGTGGTCCGCCTGCCCAGCCTCTTTGAGGCGTGCGATCTCCTGGGCCGGCGTCTCATGGTCCCTCCCTGCCTCCTGTCGCCGCATCGACGCCTCCAGAGCCTCGATGTCCCTCCCTGCCTCCTGTCGCCGCATCGACGCCTCCAGAGCCTCGATGTCGCTGCTCATTACTTCCTCCCTCCGCCTGCTGTGGGCCTGCACACACACACACATTTCATCATTTAGCAGACACTATTATCCAATGAAATGTATGAACAGTGCTTATGGTTGGTGCAGCAGATGATCAAGGACCTGAAATGCAGTATTATAGTGGTTAGTGCCAAGTAACTGTGTGACAATAGAATCATCTATCATACACAGCATGGCGCACACACTGCAGAGTCCACTGCAGTGCTGTGCTATGGATTAAGAACACACAAACAAGTCTATAAAACGGAAGGTAAGTATTTGTAAACCTCTTTTCAAAAGGTTTAAAAAAAAAAAGATTTAAAAAAAAGTAGCAAATATGTTTTCAACCTTTCAAAACCTTCTAAACATTAAACATTTTTAAACGTAAAGTACTGATACCAAAAAAATCTACTTAGGGGTCCCTCCATGGTGAAGGAGGGGCTGAGTGTGCGTGAGCGCGATGCAGCGTGCGCATGTTGTTACCTGCATGCTGCGGAAGGGGTTCTCCTTGGTGAAGGAGGGGCTACGTGAGGGACTGCGTGAGGGGGACGGGGCGTCCTGCTGCGCCCCTAACCCCCCCAGGAGGTTGAGCCCCTTCTTCTTTTCCCGCAGCGCCCCCTGCTGGTGCCGACGGATCCTCTCCAGCTGCTCCTCCACGCTCATCCTGGAGCGGCCGCTCTCTGCCGCACACAGCTGCTCCACCGCGCTGCGAGGACGCTCCTGCACACACACACAGTTAAATGCATTTTCTACGCACACACACAGGCACATTACACACACAAACACCGTTATAGCGTGCGCATTCCTCTCACACAAACACATTGTGGACTGACTAGTATCATTAACACAGTCATCTGCACACCCATGAGTGCACCCAGAGAGACCAGGGAGATGGATCCAGCTCTCCCTGGGTGAGTACCCCCCCCCCCACACACACACACACAGTCAGTCAGTCAGGGAGCAGCCCAGCCAGGGTGGGGTTCCTGAAGGGAGGACCCTCACCGTCCTGGGGTCGGGCTTCTTGCTCTTCCTCAGGGTGACGTAGGAGGCGATGGTGGAGGACTCCGGCATGGGGGACTTGGTCCTGGGGGGAACTATTCCAACTGGGTAGGACATTCCTGGAGAGAGAGAGGGGGGGCGTGAGAGGCACATCAGGTGCTGTATTTTGCCGATTTATGGCTGGGTAACCTGGGTAACCTGGCCTCTTGCGGTTGAGGAGGCTCTTGCTGTCAGTACTAACCTAGCGTGTGTGTATGTGTGTGTGTACTGTGTGCATGTGTGTGTGTGTACTGTGTGCATGTGTGTGTGTGTGTACTGTGTGCATGTGTGTGAGTGTGTGTGTGTACTGTGTGCATGTGTGTGTGTGTACTGTGTGCATGTGTGTGCGTGTGTGTACTGTGTGCATGTGTGTACCTTTGATGCCCGAGGGGTCTCTCTCAGAAGTGTGTTCAGAGCGGTCCTCTCCGCTCTCGTCCACCTCAGCCACAGTGGTGAGCTCAGGCTCGCTCTTATACAGACGGTAGTCTGGGCTCTGCTGGGACCAGGTCAGAGGTCAGCTCACACATCACCGGAAAACAGAGCTAAACACACACACACCAACCTAAACACACTTACGAACCTAGACACACATGCACGCACGCACCCACCAACCTAAAAACCATACACACACAGACCTAAACACACACACACAAATCTAAAACACACACAATAATACAGCAACACATGCAGAGAGACACAGAGTGTAACTGGTCATTAGCAAAGGGCTGCAGAGGTTTGAAACCGGACACCAAACAAAGAGTGAGTCCAATAAAATTAAGTAGAAGAGTCTGGTGCAAACATGAAGCCACAGGCAGGGGGAAGCTTCAACAGAAACCACAACAATCTCCAAAACTAAACAACTGATCTGCACGACAAATAAATACTCCAAAACAGTCCGAAAGAACAGAACGGGAGGAGGATGGTTCAGCTGAGCAGAAATGATGAGGACTTATGGAGACGGAGAAAAGCGGAAAATCCAACGGAAATCAAACTGAATGGTGTAGGGGAGGGGCGATGATGAGCGATGATGACATTGTGGGGTGGGGGGGGTCAGAGGTCAGGGATGGGGGGCGGAGTCAACAGCTTACGCTGTGCGCTGCGTTCCTCGGGCCGGCCTTCCTGTCCTCGGGCCGGTGAGGCGTGGTGCGGACGCCGGCAGGGGAGGGGAGGGGGGGCACGGCGGGGGGGTTAGGGTCGTAGGACTGGGGCAGGGGCGGCCGCGGGGGCACCGAGTCCTGGAGGTCACAGGAGGGGGGGTGGGGGAGGGGAGAGTGACACAGGTGCCTGCCCACCCTCATGGGCAAGCAGCTGGCCTGGTCAGGACCAGCTCTGTAGGGGTCAGAGGTCAACCCTGGGAGAGGTCACTGGACTTCCTCCCCTTTCACACAGCGCAGGACCGAGCAGTCTGCCACAGGCCTCACACGTCACACGTCACTTCAAGCCCTACGGCCTTGTCAGACACAGTGGGCCCCAGAGAAGCTCTCTCTCTCACCAGAAACCGGACTCTCACAGATACATTTATAGATTAACAACAAACTTTGTTTTAGGTGGCGTGTCTTGTTTTATTAAAAGTATTTAAAAAGGAAATTCCAATGGGCGCCACAGCCCTGACGGCAGCGCTGCACGCGGAGGTGCGTGGGCCTCACCTCGCTCTTGTGTTTGCTGGAGAAGTGTGACGAGCCGTCCGTGCTGCGCTGGGCCCTGTTCTTACTGAGGGCCTCCACCACATCCTGGACCCTCCACAGCTCCTGCTGGATGTGGACGTGCTGCTGGCTGGGCGGCTCTGTCTGCACACACACACACACACACATAAACATGCACGCACATGCAAACGTAATGACCTCATACGCCGAGAGACTGTTAACATTTTATGTCAGGCTCCAGGGCTAACAACGCGAGTGGGGCAGTGACTGAAGGAGGGAAAGAAACTGCTTGGTTGACAAAAGAGAGAGTAATGGGCCTGTTCAGGTGTGCAGTGGGGCTGCATCTGAACAGGCTCCCCTGTGCAGAGGCTGAGATAGAGGGAGAGGTGGGGGGAGAGAGGGAGAGAGAGAGGTGGGAGAGAGAGGAGGAAAGAAGAAGCGGTTGAAATGAGATAGAGGAGGTAGAAGAAAGAAAGAGCCAGGGAGACACGCACCAGATAATGATGCCTTCACTGTTGACGGCAGGCCTGTGTGAAGGGCACAGAGGGTGCATCTTTCTGTGCCTTGTCCTCTATTCCTCCCTCTCTCTCATTTGCTCTCTTCTCCTCCCTCTCCTTCTCTCCCTCTCCTATTCCTTTCTCTCTCCCTCTCCCCTCTCTTTCTCTCCCTCTCCTACAGTCTTGCCTGAATTCCTAGCAGGAATAATAAAGGCATATGAAGAGGAGGTTTTTCTTCACCTTGATGAAAGAGGAGAAGAAACGTCTCCAGATCTAATTACTCGCCCCAAGCATCGCCTCGGTAACCAACCATCGCCTCGGTAATCCGTCACCCTCTTCGTTCATAACCCCCCCACCCTCTTATTACCTCGAGGCGGTAACTGAATGAAAGGGTAGGTGAGGAGAGAACAATGACGGAACGACTGAATTGTTAGAGAGACGGTTCTCAGGAAACTCTCTCAGAACCTCTCTTTGAACTACAGGGGTTGTTGAAGCTTCAGACGATGGAGCTGGCTTGACTGGGAGCTAGCTGTCCAGCAGGGCTGAGCCTGGGGCGGGGCTGAGCCTGGGCTGAGCAGGTGGTGTGCATGCTCTGGTCTTGCTGTTACCTGAGGGCTGCCCAGGGCCTCCAGCTGCTCCAGCAGGTTGTTCTTGGCCAGGGTCACATCTCCCTCCAGCCTGTCGTACTCCCTCCAGGACCGCTCCAGCTCCTGAGGGGGCAGGACACGGGTTCACAGCAGAAAGGGATTACCGTATCCCCAGACACACACACTACTTTTGGGCATCCTTTAAGTGTAAATGTGTTCACCTCATGTGTGTGAGTGATAAGATTATGTGTGTGGATGTGAGTGTGTGTGTGTATGTGTGTGTATGTGTGTGTGTGTGTATGTGTGGATGTCTGTGTGTGTGTGTGTGTGTGGAGACTCACAGTGTTGACCCTGGTCAGCTCTCTGCAGGTGCTGAGCAGGCCGTTCTGCAGGAGGTCTCTCTGCTGGATGACGCTCTGCATGGCGGCAGGGTTGTCAGAGCCCAGCTCGATCTCCTGGCTGGCCGACAGCAGGGCCGTCTCCAGGGTGTGCTGGGGGCAGAGGGGAGGGGTGACCCGCGGTTCACTTCTGGTATAAATGTGGAGATGGCGTCACACTTATTGTGGAGATCTCTCTCTGGTGCACACGAAAGTCTGAGGCAGATATGACTGTCTTGATCCCCCATTACTTGGACTCTCCCTAGTGAGCTTCCCCTAGCCTGGTGAGTTTAGCTGTGGTCTCTACGTCTGACTACCTTTTCTCTCTCCTAGCCTGGTGAGTTTAGCTGTGGTCTCTACGTCTGACTACCTTTTCTCTCTCCTAGCCTGGTGAGTTTAGCTGTGGTCTCTACGTCTGACTACCTTTTCTCTCTCCTAGCCTGGTGAGTTTAGCTGTGGTCTCTACGTCTGACTACCTTTTCTCTCTCCTAGCCTGGTGAGTTTAGCTGTGGTCTCTACGTCAGACTACCTTCTCTCTCCCCTAGCCTGGTGAGTTTAGCTGTGGTCTTCTACCTTCTCTCTGTGGAGCTGCTGTAGCTTGTCCTCTTGTGTTCGGACCACCTTGTCCTGTTCACACAACCTGCTCAGCTTGGCCTGCGGAGACATGGACACAGATTACACTTTACATACGATTCATTTAGCAGACACTTTTATCCAAAACGACGTGCAAATTATGACGTTTTTTTCCTGTTGCTAGCTTGAGCTGATAGTATGTGATTAATCATCGCGTTGTTTAGTTTATAGTGTACCTACTTTCATAAGGTATTGCATGAGGTACATTCCTTGTCGTTTGTTAGTTAATTTGCGAATACAGGCTTTAAAGTATAGAATGTATTGTTTTCAGAGGTTTTGTTGCTCAATCGACAGATGTACATGCTAATTATAGCTTTCGCCCTGTGTAACAGCTAATGCCTGTAGTGTAACCTAATTTACTAATGTGTCCCAATTTGGCTATATGCCCACAACAGTGATACATATTTGTCAGGTGTAGAACATCTGGTGAATTTAGAGAGTAGTTGAATAGGATAGAGTAGAGGGAGAGAGTAGAGGGAGAGAGTAGAGGGAGAGAGTAGAGGGAGAGAGTAGAGGGAGAGAGTAGAGGGAGAGTAGAGGGAGAGAGGAGAGGGAGAGAGTAGAGGGAGAGAGTAGAGGGAGAGAGTAGAGGGAGAGAGTAGAGGGAGAGAGGAGAGGAGAGGAGAGGGAGAGAGTAGAGGGAGAGAGGAGAGGAGAGGGAGAGAGTAGAGGGAGAGAGTAGAGGGAGAGAGTAGAGGGAGAGAGTAGAGGGAGAGAGTAGAGGGAGAGAGTAGAGGGAGAGAGTAGAGGGAGAGAGTAGAGGGAGAGAGTAGAGGACTCACGTCTGTGTCCACCTCCTCTGGTCTGCACATGTAGGCGTGTTCCCTGTAGTCCTCTGGGCTCATCTGGAGGAGAGAGAGAGGCTGTCAGAGGGGCGGAGGGACGTCCACACACACTGTCTGGCTGAACCAGGACATCTAATGCAGCTTCATGACTGGAGGGCCTAACGCTGTTGTGGTTGGACTGGGACAAGCGTGACCACAGAGCCAGGAAGATGTGGTTAGAACCCCCTCCCCCGCCTAAACCAGCCAGTCTAAACCAGCCAGTCTAAACCAGCCAGCCTCAACCAGCCAGCCTCAACCAGCCAGCCTCAACCAGCCAGTCTAAACCAGCCAGCCTAAACCAGCCAGCCTAAACCAGCCAGTCTAAACCAGCCAGCCTCAACCAGCCAGCCTCAACCAGCCAGTCTAAACCAGCCAGCCTCAACCAGCCAGTCTAAACCAGCCAGCCTCAACCAGCCAGCCTCAACCAGCCAGTCTAAAACAGCCAGCCTCAACCAGCCAGCCTCAACCAGCCAGCCTCAACCAGCCAGCCTCAACCAGCCAGTCTAAACCAGCCAGTCTAAACCAGCCAGCCTCAACCAGCCAGCCTAAACCAGCCAGTCTAAACCAGCCAGTCTAAACCAGCCAGCCTAAACCAGCCAGCCTAAACCAGCCAGCCTAAACCAGCCAGTCTAAACCAGCCAGCCTCAACCAGCCAGTCTAAACCAGCCAGCCTCAACCAGCCAGTCTAAACCAGCCAGCCTCAACCAGCCAGCCTAAACCAGCCAGTCTAAACCAGCCAGTCTAAACCAGCCAGTCTAAACCAGCCAGCCTCAACCAGCCAGTCTAAACCAGCCAGCCTCAACCAGCCAGTCTAAACCAGCCAGTCTAAACCAGCCAGCCTCAACCAGCCAGCCTCAACCAGCCAGCCTCAACCAGCCAGTCTAAACCAGCCAGTCTAAACCAGCCAGCCTAAACCAGCCAGCCTAAACCAGCCAGCCTCAACCAGCCAGTCTAAACCAGCCAGTCTAAATCAGCCAGCCTCAACCAGCCAGTCTAAACCAGCCAGCCTCAACCAGCCAGTCTAAACCAGCCAGCCTAAACCAGCCAGCCTCAACCAGCCAGCCTCAACCAGCCAGTCTAAACCAGCCAGTCTAAACATTGCCTTTGACTCAGATGACAGCAGAGTTCTTGTTTTGCCACCCGCGGTCGTTTGTCTACGTCGGCAGAATATTGTGTGTTTTTTTTTCTTTTCTTCTGAAGGCGGTGCAAGGAGAAAGGATGTAATGCTATCCTTTCAGCTGAACGTCTACTGTGAGGGGAATCAGCTCTTACACAGATAAGAGTTTGAGGGGAACTGGCTCGTCTCTGGGTCCTGTGGTCGGGTTGGTTTGGCTGGAACTAAATTTGAATAATCCAAGGTCGGCCACAGACCTCCTTTAAAGATGCCAAAATAGCCCTGAATGAAAAGAAGAACTGGTCTAGGGTTTATTCTATATGCAGACTTTGTAGTGCCAAACCCCCAACCTTAACTAGGGGGAGTTTGAGGACACTACAGCCCTCCAGTTTCACATCCCAGAGGTATACTACTTAGATCAATTGTAATCGTTTACTAGTTAATTTAGGGTATTCATACAACAACAAAAAAGGGCCTGATTTTAACTGCATTGGATTTCATGTATTCAAAAAGCAATGTTTCTCTGTTTCCCTTTCACTCTCAGTCTCTCACATACAGCACACACCCACACAGTCCTCCATCATTGAACTGCACCACAGCACAGGTAAAGCATGTGGGACCTGTGGAACCAGGCATGTTGATGACATTCCATACGGAGCATGCAGGCTCTCCTGTGCAGTGAGCACAGGAAGCCACGAGGTACTGGAGCTGGGGAGAGAGGGGAGACAGACCTCTCTCATCTGGAGGGGGGGGGGGGGGGCGGGGGGGGGGGGGGGAGATGGATATGCAATTGGCGCTGGGCTGCTATGCCAACGTATGGAAGTGGGGTGGGGGCAGCACTTTTACACCTCCATTGGTGGTCTCAAAAGTGGCAAGAGGGATGTGACATCACAACATCACACTGTCCTACACACAGACTCTGTTGAGCTTCCATAGGAAACCACAACCAGATACACAACTGTAAGAGACAAAGGGAGAAATGGGATATGGCCAGTAAGTGAGACTAGCATCTGGCTGTGAGCAGAGAGGCCCTTGCAGCATACCAATCCGTCTTCACCCCAGCACGCTCAAAACAAGCTTGTTTACATTTCGAAAACCCCTAAATCCTGTCTGACATAACCGACGGACTCCGCAAACTAATTCTTCAACATGCTATCCTGCCTTGTGACTCGATTCAACTGTGACGGTGCGAGCCTGGTAGCTAACGCTACAACAGTGAGGGTAGTCTAAACCCCACAAACTGACACGTTGCGCCATGATAAGTTATTTTAAATGTCAAATTGAAGTTGGAATTTGCACTGGTCTGTGCAGGGGCATAATGAGCTGCATACTGTGGTCTTTTCAACTAGGTGACAAGGCTGGCGTTCTGGCGTTTTATCACACCAATTAGAGTTCTCCAGCCAAGTGTCTCACTACATGGTGTGGGGATGGTAAATGAGCTAGGAGAGAATCTTGCCCCTCCCCCCCCCCCCCCTCACCTTACTGAACCCGCCCCACCACCACCAACTGACCCCATACAGCCAACCCGCTATGAAAGCCTTTTACGAGCTGATAAAAGTCTGTCTTAATGCGACGTGGCTCGTCTCCCACAGTACACAGCACTCGCTCACTCGCCCATCCACAGTGAGGACGGGGGGGGGGGGGGGGGGGGGGGTTCTAGGCAGCGTGCTACACAGCGCACCAGCACGTCGCCGTGCCCACGTCGGCGTGACTACACACTGGGGGGGTACAGGCCGTCAAATCAAAAGTGATGGGTACAAAGGTGCCGTGGTTTGAAAGCAATACAGGGGGAGATAAATATATTGTGATGCCATGAGGACTTGACACCGCAGGGTGCGTTGACAGACGCAGAACAAACAAACAAACAAACGACTGGAGAGGATGAGGAAGGCGAAGGCTTCGGCTGGCCTTACTTGCTGGTACAGTTGAGGCCTTGGGGCTGAGTTCTCAATCATAGTGTGAATGGTGACGATTAAAGGGTCATTTTCCTTCATCTGGTTCAGTTCAGAAGAGGAGCAACACGGACAGGCAGTCAGTTCACAGCAGAGTTCAGAGGTAACACTGACAACGTCTGCTTCTCTCTCTCTCTCTCTCCCCCTCATTTGCTCTCTCTTGCGCTCACTCATTCTCTCTCACCCCGTCTCCCCTTCAGACACCCCCCCCCCCCAATTTAAATAAAAATATACATAAATAAATCACACAGTCAAGATGTGGCACGACCCAGGAAACTCCAGAGAAAAGCAGCCAGCAACCAGAGAAAACGTTGGACATGGGCGACAAGCACTGAGACGTTGACTGTACCAGACAGCAGTAGAGAGGAGCAGTGTTCTGTCCACTAGGGGGGATGTGTGGTCCCCTACGGGGTCCCTCTTCAGGGGTTGGGGGGTGGGGGAGGGGAGTGGAGAGGGGGCTGCACTGCCTGTCTGCCTAAAGACCAGACTCAGGCTAAATGTCTAGAAATGTCAGAGCTATTTTAAGCCTAAAATACCCTGGTAAAAGTCCCCTCCCCTGTAATTGTTGAACCAAACCCCTCCAGTAGATATCCATCTAATCCCCTCTGAACAAGCATTGTGAGAAGAAGAATGTTGTCCAACGCTCTCCAAAAACGAGCTTTCAATGCAGAGGCCACTGACCACTTGGTGGCTAACAGAATCTACCGTCTCTGAACCTTTCCAACGGACGTTTCTAGCTTCTCTCTTATAAAAATGTAATAACAAGGAATAAGAAAACGCTGGAGCTGTTGTAAAACGACCGACTCTTGAGAACCAAAAGCAGTGGGAATGCGGTGTGGCTGCGTGAACAGGGAGGCGGGTCTCTACCACACCTGGTGGTCCAGGTACATGAGGTTCCTCTGGAGGTGGTGAGAGAGAACGTCGTTCTAGCAGCGTCGGAGAGCAGAAGGGATGGGAGAGAAAGAGAGAGAGAGGGAGAGAGCGGAGTGAGGCAAAGGAGAGTAGACACCATCAAGAAAACACGTCCAGTACACACCTGGTGTTAAAACTAGAGGAGTGCCATGCAGAGAGACAGGCAGGTAAGGGGTTAGTTAAGGAGGCAGGCAAACAGGTGAGGTCAGTCGTGAAGGCGGAGGCACACAGAGGAGAGCATTCAGGGAGGTAACTGGAGTTGCAACCTGGTTGTAACTGACTGGAGCTGGGTTCTGACAGCACGGCAGTAGGGTAGCGTAGATCACACATGCCATGAAGGCTGAGAAAACGCAAAACATGAGAAATCCCCCGGTTGTATTTTTTTGACTGAACTGTTTGGCCTAACGAGGAATTTGTGCGATTGTGACGCGCAATCATGCCACCGCCACTAAGGGTGTGAGAACTGTGTTGGGAGAGTCCACAGTCGGAGGCACCTGACCAGCGGTCGGGATCTGACCAGGCAATGTGTCGGCAGGGCGGGTTCTCTTTTTGCTGTGCACACATTTTCCCTCCACCACTCGAAGAAAATGTTTCATTACTAATTCAGTAGGTACATCAAATAAGCCCCAGAGAGACTGAGTAAAGGCGTTAGCGCCTGATGCACCCAGTGTTTAGAGAGACATGCCTCGAGTCAGAGAGGCCACGCGCGGGTCCTGACTTTAAACCCTTGACCGCCAACAGTTCCCAGTTCATATAAGCATTAGCGACCTACATTTACCCACAAATAAAACCCATTCTGAGGAGAAGCCAGAGAAGCGTTGGTCACATCTCCGCCAGACTAAGCCTCCTTAGCTGCTCCTGTCTAAGAGCTGAGTGGGCTAAGAGTCTTCATCTCCCTAAAACATCTGCCTGGCTTCTTCTAGGATGCACGGGTGCTGCCCCCGCTGGCTAACCCTAGGCAGGACTTGTCCTCTGGTCAATGTTGGTACTGCATCCTGCAGTATGGCAGCCGGGTCAGGGTTACCAGTTTGGATTCTCTGAAGATGATGACTAGTCCAGGGGTCTCCAGCCGAGGTCATGGGGGTGGCCGCACCCTCCGCTCAATAGATCTACTGACCCCCCCCTTTCCCCGTGTTGAAGAGAAACATGACCCCCCCCCAACCCAAAATATAAATCCCTGGGATAAATGAATGACGCAAGTGGATGGAGACGGCACACCACACACACACACACACACACACCCTCTGGGGGCCTGACCTTTGGGTTGTCTCCATGGAGGTTTAGTTGCATAAGCTGTGCTACAGTGTGCTCCCGGACGCTGTTTAACTCTGCCTGCTGCCGCCGCAGCTTTATCAGAAGCAGAGTCAGCTCCTCAGGCTGCAGGGTCACACACACACACACACACACACACACACACACGCACACACACACACACACACACACACACACACACACACACAGACATAGGGTCAGGCACACACATACACACAGCCGCACGCACACACACACACACACACATAGGGTCAGGCACACACACACACAGCCGAACACACACACACACATAGGGTTAGGCACACACACACACACACACACAGCCGCACACACACACATAGGGTCAGGCACACACACACACAGCCGCACACACACACACACACATAGGGTTAGGCACACACACACACAGCCGCACACACACACACACATAGGGTCAGGCACACACACACACACACACAGCCGCACACACACACACACACACACACAGCCGCACACACACACACACAGGGTCAGGCACACACACACACACAGCCGCACACACACACACACACACACATAGGGTCAGGCACACATACACACACACAGCCGCACACACAACCAGGCCACCGGGTTAGGGGGACAGGGCAGGAGAGGACAGAGGAGGGGGCAGGAGAGGACAGAGGAGGGGACAGGAGAGGACATTAGAGGCTGGTTGTGACCAGGTGGTTGCTGGAACCAGGGGACTGCCGTCATGCAGTCGACAGTGTAGGACTGTTGGGTCATTAGTTGAAACATCTAGCATCTAGTCTTATATATCAGTGGTCTTCAACCTTGGTCCTCAAGGCCCACAGTCCTGTATGTTCTAGATGTTTCCCTGCTCTAACACGCCTGATTCAAATCAATTCATTAGAATCAGGTGTGTTGGAGCAGGGAAACATCTAGTATACAGGACAGTGGGCCCTGAGGACCAGGGTTGAAGAAAACTACTGGACAAGAATACAAGCATATGTTCTGGATGTGTGTAGTGTAGCTGGCATCTCTGAACAGATTCACACAAATGCCTGCACCCACATTTGTGAGTGTGTCAACAGCGGAGAGAGAGAGCTGTTCTGGCTCAAGGAGCAGAGCGTGACTGTGCTTGCTGCTGACGTGTAGGGAATGCTCCAGAGCTCTTGGAGTAAACACTGTAAATCCTCCCGGTTGAAACGTGGATCATAGTCAGAGTCTAAATCTGCCTTAAGACGACGCCCTCTCTCTCTCTTTCGGATGAAAGAGAGAGAGACAAAAAAAACAAAGTGAGGAGAGAAGCGAGGGGAGCGATTACTAAAATGACTCGTCTTTTGGATAGAGCCCCATTAGACCACAACGGAAAACTAGGGCTTTAAACCCGACCATGAAAATGACAGGGTGGCGTGTTCCAGGAGTGTGTACGGCTGGGCCCGGGACGTGGTGGGGCCTGGGCAGGGGCGAGCGAGGGGCGAGCGAGGGGCGAGCGAGGAGAAGAGCGGAGGGAGAGAGAGAGACATGGGGAGGCAACTGACCGTTTTCCCTTGCAGAGTCTGGGCAGTGATGGTCTGGACAGGGATCCCTGCTGGCATGGACCTCCTGTCAGGTGGGTAGGCATACTGTGGAGAGCAGACAAGACAGGCCTCACCGTCACAACATGTGTGTGTGTGTGTGTGTTCATTCAGCTGATGATTATATCCCAAGCGACATGCAGGGTGAGACTCCAACTTGCTACCTCTGGACCTGCAGTCACATGACCTTCCATGAAACTACACTCATCCCTCACGCTCATGCCTGGCATGGACCTGCAGTCACATGACCTCCCATGAAACTACACTCATCCCTCACGCTCATGCCTGGCATGGACCTGCAGTCACATGACCTACCATGAAACGAGGAGGGTGTGTGTGTGTGTGTACCTACCTTGGTGAGGTGCGTGTGTGTGTGTGTACCTACCTTGGTGAGGTGTGTGCGGTTGCGTCTGTCGATGCTCATGTCGCCCCGGTACACGGGCGAGGACACCTCCGAGCGGGCGACGGTGTTGTAGGAGCGCAGCGGCGAGTAGCCTCCGTACATGGCCAGCGAGCCGTGGGAGGGCGAGGGCGGGATGGAGTGGGTGGCGTGCTCCGACAGGTTGATCATGGTCTTGGGGCTGGGCAGCGTGCCGTATGGCCCGGGCGGCCGCACGTAGGCCTGGCGCTGCTGCCACTCAAACAGCTGCCACATGGTGTCGTCCCTCATGGAGCGTCGCTTGTCGCCGGGCGCCAGCCCCAGCGCCTGGTCGTACACGGACGGCGACATGCTGCAGATGCTGTCGCGCTGCGCCATGCTGTTCCGGGGCATGGTGCGGTAGCCCTCGCCGTAGTGGGGGACGGCGGGCGGCGCCCGGTGGCTCGGCATGTTCCTCGGGAGCGTCTGGTAAGACATGATGCTGAGGGAGGGAGAGGAAAAGGAGAGAGAGGGGGAGAGAGAAAGAGACAAAAGGGGGGGGAAAGGGAGAGAGAAAGGGGAGAAAGAGAGGTGTAGGTAGAGGGTGTGGGAGGGAGAGAGAGGAGAGAGGAGGAGAGAGAGAGAGAGAGAGAGAGAGAGAGAGAGAGAGAGAGAGAGAGAGAGAGAGAGAGAGAGAGAGAGAGAGGGGGGGGGTGGGAGGAGAGAGAGAAAATGGACAAACACTTAATGAGGGCGCTAAAGACCGAAATTTCCATTTCCCTCTTTGGTGCACTCGCCGTGTGAATTTCATTACAAACAGTTATTAGCAGTGCCATGGAAACTGCGGACGGGATTGTGTGCATCTCAGGGGTTGGAGACGAGAAGAGTACACACATCCCTGAGACAGACAGGGACACACACGCTCCGGTTCTTTCTGGGTACAGCCATCTCCACCTAGATATTTTTAGCCTGACCTTGTGTCGGGCTATGTGCTATGAGCCATTAGCCGTGCGCTAATTTGTCAGCTGCCAGAACGTGCACAGAGTGTCTGTGTGTAACAGAGACAATTACACAGACAGGGAAGTCTGAGCATTTCAGATTAGTGAGAGCCCGTGCACAAGTGCGTGGAAGAGAGGAAAAAGAGGCGGGAGAAACAGTGTGGTGAGGACAGCCTCCTGAGGAGAAATTCGGGCACCGATGCTTTGAACAGCTCTGCAGACGAGGCAGGGCGAACCTCAGTGCAGCCCGACTCAGAGAGCAGCCTCACGCCCCCCCTCTGCAGAGGCTCCGCGAAGGGGGCGGCTCCGCGGAGGGGGGCAGGGGTCGAGAGGGGGCATGGTAACCCTTCAGCTGACACTCATGTGAGGGGACGGGCGCGTCATCAGGCCATGGTCAGGTGGGGACAGCTGGGAAACAGAGGACGTTCATGGCAAACAGAACGACTAATGACAAACAGGGCCTGCTCATCTCCTAGAGAGAGAAGAGAGGGAGGCAGAAAGCTAGAGAAAAGAGAGAGAAGAGAAGAGAAGAGAGGGAGAAAGTATTAAGAAGGAGTGGCTGTGCCTGTAAATAAACTTGGTGTAAGCAGATAGCAGGCCCGAGGGAGAGAGCAGGCCTTGGCCTCCCAGGTCACCACATCAGAGGAACAAGACGCTCGCCCAGCGCTCTGGAGAACAGGCTGCGGGGAAGGACAGGAGGGGAACAAGGAGATACTGCAGAGGAAGAGAGAGAGAGGAGAGAGAGAGGAGAGGGAGAGGAGAGGGAGGATGAGAGAGAGAGAGCAAGCATGCATTCTGACCCAATTAAACAGGGAGTCCTCAGCTCAGCAGAGACGAAGAGGAGGAAGAGGAGGAGAAGGAGGAGGTCGGCTGTAGAGAAGTTACTCTCTGCTCTTGTTTAGAACTGGACTCTGCTTCCCACACCCATTAATGATTTAAACACCCCCAGTTTAGCACTGAGCTAAGCACAACAATTTGTCATAGCGATAGCGCAGTGCACACACAGGTAGAATACTGTGCAGAAAGATGTTACCAGAGAACTAACCTGAAAACAGGAGGAAAACCTTCCTGGGATTAAGAAGATCCATAAGCAATCAGAGTGTTAAACATACTGACACAGGGAAACATCTAGGACATACAAGACAGTGGACCCTGAGGACCAGGGTTAAAGACCACTTGGCTAAGGCCTTAATGCAGGGGGGCCCGGGTTCAATTCTGGCCTGGGATATTCCCTGCACGCCCTCCCCTCTATCGCTCCTGAAGTTCCCGTCCCTCTGATTCCTTCAATAACTCACAATAGAGCAACCCAAAAAAAGAACTGCAGCGTTTCATGGGAGTGTGAAAATGCAAATGTTCCTTTTCTCCCGGGAGCTGTGTGTGTGTGGGGCAATGGGAAGGTAACCATGAAGGGAGAAGGATCCTCTTTGTCTATGAGTCAGCATTTACATTTTACATTTAGTCATTTAGCAGACGCTCTTATCCAGAGCGACTTACAGTAAGTACAGGGACATTCCCCCTGAGGCAAGTAGGGTGAAGTGCCTTGCCCAAGGACACAACGTCATTTGGCACAGGCAGGAATCGAACCGGTAACCTTTAGATTACTAGCCCGACTCCCTAACCGCTCAGCCACCTGACTCCCTATTTCTCCTCCATTTCTAACACTGAGACAAGTTCGCTCTCTCTTCCCCACATCGGTGACCAGAAACGAGGGCAGGCCGTCCAGAAACAGTCCAGGAACAACCTGGACAGTGGAGGAGTGGTGGCCTGGGTGGGGTGGAACGACTGGCTCTGTAACTCCTCTGGTCACTGTGACAGGAATACAGAGGGAGGGGGCTGGAGCCAGCGAGGGCTGAGAGCTTTCTGAGGAGGGAAGGTTTGGATCAGAGGATGCTGTCGCAATGTTGTTGTGGGTGTGCAGGCCACTGGGGGGGGGGGGGAGTGTGGCAACGTGCAGGGGAATATAAAGACTTGGGGCCTAGTGCTGGGGGGGAGAGCTATCCACTGTCGCGGATGAAGACTTTCACTGAAGGGACGAGACACAGAGCACTGCTCAAGTCTCCCACTGTCATCTGCTCTGTATTTAAAGAGCAGGATTTTCTCTGCTTAGCTTTTTTGTTATCCTCTTGTGTGCACACACAATGCATACGTTAGCTAAACCGCTAGCAATCACACCTTCATACACACACACACACACACACACACAGACACAGACAAACACACACATACCTTCTGGTGTCGTCGTCCTGGTTGCGGACCCTCTGCGTGCGGACCCACTGCTCCAGCTGCTGCATGGAGCTGGTCCTCTGCAGGGAGCGGTCAGGCTCCTGGGTGGGGGTCCTCTGCAGGGAACAGTCAGGCTCCTGGGTGGGGGTCCTCTGCAGGGAACAGTCAGGCTCCTGGGTAGGGGTCCTCTGGAGTGGGGCGCCCACCTCCCTGGGGCTGGGCTCCCCGGAGCCGTTCACCTGGGGGGCCCCGCGGGGGGCGCCGTCGGGCTCGGCTTGGCGCGCTGCGGGGGAGGGGCAGCTGTTGATGTTGGCGGTGAGGGCGGCCGCCTGGGCGGGCTGCAGCTTGATGCTGTTGATCTTGGTGAGCGGGCGCTCCCTGTCTGCCCCGGCGCTCTGGAAGCCGTAGCGCTCGGCGTCGCGCTGCTTCCGGCTCTCCTCGGCCAGGTGGCGCTCCCGGTCGGCCTCGCGGTTGCGCTCGTTGTTCTGGATCTCTGGGCGGGTCAGCGGCCTGTGGTTGGCCATGTGGTTGACGTCCTGCGGGCCGCACTGCTCCACCTTCAGCCTGTCCAACCTGCTGGTGGAGGGAGGAGAAGAGAGAGGGGGAGAAGAGAGAGGGAGGAGAAACAAGAGAGGGGGAGAAGAGAGAGGGAGGAGAAACAAGAGAGGGGGAGAAGAGAGAGGGAGGAGAAACAAGAGAGGGGGAGAAGAGAGAGGGAGGAGAAACAAGAGAGGGGGAGAAGAGAGAGGGAGGAGAAACAAGAGAGGGGGAGAAGAGAGAGGGAGGAGAAACAAGAGAGGGGGAGAAGAGAGAGGGAGGAGAAACAAGAGAGGGGGAGAAGAGAGAGGGAGGAGAAACAAGAGAGGGGGAGAAGAGAGAGGGAGGAGAAACAAGAGAGGGAGAAGAGAGAGGGAGGAGAAACAAGAGAGGGAGGAGAGAGAGGGAGGAGAAGAGGGGGAGGGAGAGAAGAAGATAATAACAAGTCGACAAGTCAGCGAAAGATAATCAAGACATCAAATCTCTGCCTCCACAGAGGAGGAGGAGGAGCTGAACACACAGTAACTCGAGTAGACGAGGCTTCTATACGGCACAGGGGGAGATTCCAATCACAAGCACTTTCACAAAGAGCTGTGAGTGAGTGTGCTTTTCCGGTTGGAGCGTGCCGGGGGGGGGGGGGGGGGGGGAGAGTGTGTACAGCCACTGTGCAGTTGGAATATGACAGCCTACTGGCTGGTACAGGGAGCCAGGCACCAGTAGGAGCAGCTAGGCTGGCCAGTGCTCAGACAAAGGGAACGTGATCCTGGAAGGAGCCGGGGGCTCCTGCAGCTGCCAAAACAGACCAGGCACAGAGGCAGAGAGAGAGAGAGAGAGAGAGCGAAACCAGAGACGTCCAATAAATCCTGGGCTCTGTCTGGCTCTGTCTGTGGAGGTGCCACGGGCCCAGACCTGGCAACCCTAGACGTCGGTACCAGGTAACAGCGAGAGCCCCGATGAGGTAACGGATACTACTGTAGCCTGGCCCCAGGGACGAGCTCAAGGTCACAGGCCTTCAGAAGCCCCCCCAGCCCGCCCTGACACAGATGGAGTGGGGCTAGGCCTGGAGGGGGGTGGTTGGTTGGTGAGAGTAACAGACCAGAGCTAGAGACTTTCCAGTTTCCACTCCTGGGCAGTAGAACGGCCCCAGCCGAGCATAATGTCTTCCACAGCCCTCTGTCTCTCTCGTCCAACCCAATAAAACGGATCAAGAGCCTAATAAAAAACAAATTGCTGTCTGCATTACCTCATGCTTGGTTTGGGTCAGACCCTCTCTGCAGGGTGGTTAGCTATGAAAGGCCTGTTTTAGCAGTCTGTTTAGGCTCCATCGGTGGAGACTATTTTCCTAGCAGTTGTTATCAGGTAACGTACTGTAGCAGCAGGAGGAAATGGAAAACGTGGCCGGAAGGAGACACAGGTGAGAGAGCGTGTGGGTGTATCGAGCTGGAGACTCTTCTGGAAGCATAACATTTGTCGCTAGTTCATTTACTGCCGATCCCTCCGGAGTGCCGACGCCAGCGCTTCATGTAATTAAAAAGCTCTTAACACCATGCCTCATGCAAAGGGGAGCACTGGAGAGGCAGGTTGCCAGGTGACAGTCGTTTCCACTCTTTAATTCCCGTCCCCTCCCCGTCGAAGTGCCTACTGACATCTGACGGGCCAGCACCCCCGTACGCACACACTTAAGGGAGACATGCCCCCCTCGCCCCCGGTGGTCTGGGAGAGGGGTTATGCAAGAGTGACGAGACAGCGTTCCTTCGGCTACGCGGGGAAGGGTGGGTGGGGGGCCTGCTGAGGTTGCTAAGCAGCGGCCAAACAGCTCGGGGGGGGGGGGGGGGGGGGGGGGGGGGGAGTACCTTAGACTGGTAGGCTCCTTGAGGGTTTAGGTTGGTTGAGGGGCAGTTCTATGGGCGTATGTGAAGCCCTTTGTGACATGCTTGCGTGTAAAAAGGGCTATACAAATAAATTTGATTTACGCCACTTAAATAATAACACAGCGACTCGGATCAATAGCGTGAACATTTCCTGGAGCGTACAGACCTCTTGGCGGGCTCCGAGTGCACCAGGGCAGCATCCGTCATCACCTTCATCCACGACTCCATCTCTTTGGCCGCGTCCGTGCAAAAGTAGTATGTCCGCATGTTGGGGTGTGTGGCCTGCTCGGGATGGGACACGGGGGGGGGGGGGGGGGGAGACGGTAACCTGGAAACGACAGGGAGAGGGGGTGGGATAAATGTATTATACCATTGGTGAAGATTCAAGTTTTACTATGTGCTTATTTTATTTTCTGGGTATGAACTGGTGTCCTTCTCTACAGGTATGCAATGTTCCATTGTTTTCCTGCATCATGACATGTGAGGGCTTGTAAAGAGCAGGGCTTAGCTTCGAGCTTTGAGCCACCAGACAGCAGTGACTCATCACGTGTCCCACCAGACTTACCATCAAGCAACCTTAGGAAACACACAGATGATTCTTCTCTTGTGACACGTTCCCACTCCCCAGCAGGCACGCAGAGAGACAACGAGGATTGTCATTGTGAGGATGTGTGTGAGGGAGAGAGAGTGAAAGACAGAGAGACAGAGAGAGAGAGAACATCATTTAAGAAACACTGACAAAAGACAGAACATCCAGTGACTGCATCGTGATTTCCTATTTACAGCGGCTGCGAAAACAAAAATGTTGAAACTTCCACCCGCTCAGAATAACTGTGATGGCGATGTGGGGATATGCTGTGTTCTCCACCCGCGGAGCTGAGAATGAAGGGCATCCAGTTTAAGAGAACCTCCATTTCCTTGAGAGTTGCGTGAAATATTATTACCATTACTATGAACAGCAGGGGTTTGTCCTGAGTCTCTCTCTCCCCCTCTCTCTCCTCTCTCTCTCCTCTCTCTCTCCTCTCTTTCTCCTCTCTTTCTCTCTCCTCCCTCCCTCTCTTTTTCTCCTCCCTCCTCTCCTCTGTGAAGTCAGGAGCTGGAAGTGGAGGCTGTGGTTGTGCAGAGAGGTTCTGGACAGACTCCTGGGCGTGTGTGGCTGGGCTGGCAGCAGCCTCTCTCTCTCTCTCGCCCTCTCTCTCTCTCTCTCTGGGTGCTGTCAGAGGGCCCAGAGTGGAAGCCGCAGCACTGACACACCAACAGATCCGAGTGCCTGTTGGACTGAGAGCTCTGGGGTCTGACGGCTGGTGTTCAGCCTCGCTCTGTACCGGCCCTGAGAGACACGAGCCTTCACACCCTCTCTCATCTCTCTGTCCTCGTCCATAACTTATTCATTTTCTTCCTCTCCCTTTATCATTCTCTCTTGTGTCCTGTGCTTTGTGTTCTCGGGGCTTAAGAGGGGATAGGAGGCGCTGGGCGCAAAAGGAGTTTAAAGGGTAGCACGGACCTTGAAGGCGTATTTCCTGTTGATGTGGTCATCCACAGACAGCATGGAGATATGGAAGCTGGGCAGAAGTATACTACCCAGAATGCCCTCCTCCTTCTCATCTGCAGACACAAACAGACACTTCCTTTAGTCAATATACATATATACACACACATATATATATATATATATATATATACACATATATGTATGTGTATATATATATCATTTGATAGCCAATTGAAATATAATTGTTGTTTTAGAACTTCTGAAAATCAGACAAAAGAATGTTAAACTTCTGGAGGACTGGTGGTCAGCACAATAGGGCAGGGAAATCACAAACACAATCAGTGTAAAAGATGAACATATACAGTAGGAGAGCTCAGCAAGTCTAACTCCCTCTAAGCCTCATTATGTTGCTCTGACACACACACACACACGCACACACACACACACGCACACACACACACAAAGACAGGCAGCACCGACGCAGTTCCACAGGGAGAGATCAGACGGACTCAAAGTCTTACACGTGGAAAATCCTCTAGACTTCCAATGTGATACCATCCATTTGCATTCAACTGCTCTTGGTTTACGAGGCAGGAAAACAAACAGCGGAGCTGTGTGTGTGTGTGTGTGTGTGTGTGTGTGTGTGTGTGAGGAGAGGCTGCTCCACAGCTAGCCTGTAGGTGTTGCTCTTCACGCTAAATTATTAAACAAACAAAGTCCTTTCAAACGGGGGCAGTTATGCAAAACACTGCACCGGCCACTGCAGCACTGCTTTGAAAAGGTTAGGAGGACCTCTCTGTGAGCAGCCTTTCAGACGAGACATCAGGGTAAACCATCTGGTCTCTGCTAGCTGGGGAGGGAGCCTGGCTGTCGGTCCAGCATGCATCCCTCCATCCCTCCAGCCCATTTATTTACATTCCCGCACGCACGCTCTCTCACACGCGGCCGTCTCCGACAGGATAAAACCTCCGCAGACACAAACAAAGAGAGCAGGAGCTGACGGTGATGAACGAGGACGGCAGACGGAATCCAAGCGTTTGGACGGACGGGGAGGGGGGGAGCGCAGGGCTGGTGACCTGCCTGCCGCGTCCCTTCCAGAGCGCACGACTCCCCTTCCCCGACTCCCCCCCACCCCCCGCTGTCCCCGTGTGAAGCCACAGCAGTCCGCGCTGCCATCTAGGGGGTGCGTCAGACAGGGCCGGAAAGAAGTCGAGGGCAGCAGACATCAGAAACAACATAGACCCCGTCGCCAGCCTGCTCAGCAGTAACTGTGTCTGCTCAGAGAGGAGCTGCTGTCCCCCCCCGCCTGGGCCGCTGCCAGGGGCCCGAGCCACGGCCAAGCCCCGCCTCTACCTGCCTCATTGATTCCGGGTAAAGGTTTCTTTGGGTAGGAAGCTCTCCAATTCACTAAACAGCTGTGTCAATATTTAATATGACCATTTGCTGAGCTTGAGAGAGAGTGAGAACTTCAGTCAATATCAGTTAAAACTAAAAGAGAGAGTCTCTTAGCTTGGCAGAATTGCTGGTTATTCTTTGTGCAAAGCTACTGGAGGAAGGCTCGTTTGAATTAGAGAATGGAAAAGGAATCACATTCTTGAAAGAAGATGGATTTTGAGATTGTCGTGGTCAACCGCTGCAGCTTTGGCAGAGCCATCATACTGTACATCCTCAACGTTTCAAGAAAAAAAAGAGAAAAGAAACCATGCGCATCATCAAGCGATTGGCTGTAGATCATACCCATTCCAAGAAGCATTCTGACAGTTTAGAAAGACGGCAGATCCAGTATGAGGGTGTTAAAGGAAGGGCTTTAAAATAACGTTCAGGAACTTCATTTAATGTTGGACTCACAATACCGTGATGGCATTCTGCCAGAGTACAACAAGGCTGTGGTCTGTCGATGCCTGTTTTATAAGCTTCATTA
Source organism: Osmerus eperlanus (assembly GCF_963692335.1). Lineage (NCBI taxonomy): Eukaryota > Metazoa > Chordata > Actinopteri > Osmeriformes > Osmeridae > Osmerus > Osmerus eperlanus. The sequence goes on along the minus strand of NC_085022.1, from coordinate 20,492,264 downwards.
AAAGTGTGAGATGTAATGGACTGTGCTGCCTTATCTCTGCGCGGTCTGTGGAGCCCTGTTTTATGTCACTTTTACTCAGCAGGGACTACGACACACACACACACACACACACACAAATGCCAATAGGGAGGATGGCCAGGCCTAATTAAGAAGCCAGGGCTGACTCCTGCCTCAGAGTCTCTCCTGCCTCTGAGTCTCTCCTGCCTCTGAGAGTCTCTCCTGCCTCTGAGAGTCTCTCCTGCCTCTGAGAGTCTCTCCTGCCTCTGAGAGTCTCTCCTGCCTCTGAGAGTCTCTCCTGCCTCTGATGAAGACCACAGAGGCTCAAGGTCACCCCGCGTCTCTGCATCACTCTCGCTCTTCACCTCTCCTTCTGGTCGCTCCACGGAAACAAACAGCAGCATCGAGGTTGCTAAGGTTACCGTTTCCCGTGTTTCCAGGGGGTTGCTGGACACGTACTCACCTCTGTAGTAGAACAGGCACATGTCGCACAGCACGAACCATCTCTTCTTCCACAGCTTCATCCCTGTGCTGTCCTGAGGAGGCAGACAGGACACAGGTGCACAGGTCAAACCACAGGTCGAACCACAGGTCGAACCACAGGTCGAACCACAGGTCGAACCACAGGATGATCATGTCATGGATTCTTTCTGCAGATGCAGACTTTCAGACTTTCTTTAGCAAAGTAAAGACAATCCAACAGAGAGAGCATTGAACCGTTGTAAGTATGCGATTACTATCAAAACACAAGAACCTTCTCTTTCAGAGGCAAGTATTGTTTTGTGAGGTCTGAAAATAAAGTCTGCCGCGAGTCAAGTCCTTGTCCGATATCAGCTGATGCTGTCTTCAAAGGGCCTCGCTAAGCTGCTGATCAAAACTGGGTTTCTATTAATCAAACTACGGAAAACTGGAGTTTGCGTGAAAATAGAACATTTTCGAGCCACGAGTGTCTCAGAAACTACTCACGAGTTTATACCTGTCAAAATGCATTAGATGGCCAATTATATAGGCCACTGCAGAATGTGTCTGCATTTAAACATTAGGCATTTCTGCGTTACCCGCATCATTGAAAATGCATCGAAATGACTCGCAATTGAGTTTCATTTGCTGAATCCAGCAGCTTCGCATCCCAGCATCTCGTCCCCTTAATGTCTTGCCTGGTCTTTGATGTGCTGATGGATGAGGTAGCGTCCCTCCACTGTTGTGGTCGTCAGAACACACACTGCTCATAATGGGGCTTTGGAGGAAGGAGGGGAAACAAGGCCTTCACAATGAATCGAGGTGACATTTTATTCTCCGGCTGGATCAATTCCAAGTGCTGGTTTGGTCCCCTCCCTCAGACAAGAGCTTCAATAGCTCCCAGGTTTGAATGAGGAATAAGAAGTGCAAATCCAGCTTTAGTTGGTAGTCGAGGATTTGCCATTTCTCCCTTGAACTACATCGCACTGAATCTCACCCCCCACCCCCGTCTTAATAGAAACTACAGCTGGCAGCTGGATGAGGGGGAAGCCCCCCCCCCCTCCCCTGCCCCGGCTTGGTCGTAATCAAATCTAAATGAGAGGGTCCCATTTTGTGCCTGTGTGTTTGTATTGAAAAGGGAACCTTCTGGATGTGGCCTGCCTCAGAATCCCTCCCTTTCACCCGTGCTGCAGGCAGGCAGAGGACCGTGAGGAGGGTCGGATATTAAAATACCCCTCGGCCCGTTTGACTGACAGAGCAGAAAGGCTGGACAAAGACCCCTCCAAGATCCTGTATCGAAGAGCTCCTTTTGTGCTGCTCTTAAGACTGTTGATCAAACTGACAGGAGAATGTAAGTTCTGCCCCCTGTACAGAAAGTATGGGAGAGTGCAGCAGAATAAGGGATTTATATTCATAACTGTTGTTTACGGAGTGTAAGGCAAGGTTTTATGTCATTTCAAGCACAGCTTGGAGTGGTCCAGCTTCCGTCTGAGTGTGTGAGTCATGGATGGATTCACTGTGCTGCAGGCCTGTTATGTAAAGACACCCACTCACTCACCTGTTTGTACAGCCAGTTACTCTTGATGACTGGGGCATTGGGGTTCCTCCTTATCGAGTTGGATCTCTTCCCAAAATTGTGGATTTTTTTTGAAGGTCTCGAGGGCTGGAAATGAATTTTAAAAAAATATTTGAAACTCGAATGATACATGGAGATTGATGAATCGTGTGTGTGTGTGTGTGTCTCACCCTCCCTGCTGGACTACCAGGGTGTGTGGCGTAGTCCGAGCCACCTGTGTAGTTTGTGGCCTCGCTCATGGTGCTCAGAGGACGTTCCTTCTTTTCATTCGCTGGCGCTTTGGGTGCCGATCTAGGCAGGAGAGTAGGGAGAGCAGGGCATGAGCACGTGGGCATTCGCAGGCCTGCCTGCCTGCCTTCTGCTACAACCATCAGTCAAACCAACTCTCAGTGAGACATCTTCTGCTTAACGACGTGAGCAGGAACAGCACGGGAGCCTCATGTCAATGCTGCCTCTCGGCTGTCCAATCCGCTCAGTCCACCCAGGCAGGCCGGTTAGGCAGTCTCTCTGAAGTTTAGAACCCTCGGCTTCTAATGAGATCTCAACATGGCCCTCTGAATGGATGCCAATTACTCCCACCATGTCAGGGTAGATCCATCGGCCCGTCTCTTAACAACTTTAAATGGTCTGCAAAGTCTGGCTGACAAATTGAGCTGCGGCAGTTTATGCGGCAGAAAGAAAAAAGAGAAGAAAAGAAGGCAGTGCGGCCTCCCAGAGAACTTTGAGTCGATCTGAAAATGAGGAAGACTTTTTTTTTTTTTGAGGTTGAAAGGTTTTCAAATGAATTCACTCTGCAGCCTGAGGATCAAACACCTGAATAATGTGTCGTCCCTCGTCCCAGGGTGGTGTCCCACATTCTTTAGGAACACGGTGACGCGGTGGGGTCTACAGGGAATAGCACTGTGGCTGGAGAGGAGAACAGAAATACTGCAGCCATGAAAAGAGTCGTCTCGTGGATATATTAGGTTTCAGGTCACTAAACAAGGACAAACAACCCTGGCCTCCTCTGACTTCAACTGGACTGTGCTGCTCTCCCGTCTACCAAACTCATTCTAAAGTAATCAATACATCACAACAACACCTTCCAGCCTAAACAACAATCCATCCACCCACCCACCCACCCACTCCACCCCTCCCCTCCCTCCTGCATGCTTTGGCAGGGCAAGTACAAGGGATGACACGTATGCACCACAAAGGGGGGTAAGAATGGATCAGGGTGACACGTATCCATGAAGAATCGGGCAGGTGCTCATTCTCGTGCAGGACATGACGCAGGTCCGACGCAGCGACAGACACGACGAAACCACAGAACAACAGACAGGGAGACCGGCTACCTGTCTGCTGGCAGGACAGCGGGCCATGGAGATAAAAGAGTCCGTTGAGCGAACGCGACAAAGGGGACAAATGCTCGCTCTCTTCTATGGAAGTGGCTCTGATTGACGCTCTATTTAGTCAATAAGATATGATTTCAGTCTCTGACTAAGTCGTAGTGTCTGTGTGCGTGTGCGCGCGTGCGTGTGCGCACACGTATGTGTGTTGGGTGGTCGCTTTGTTGCCAATTAACCCCAGCCCAATAATCACACTGCTGGATCTGAAATAAAAAAGCTGTGAACTCGTCAAATTGTGTGCTGTTGCGTGAGGGCGTGACAGCACACACACACACACACACACACACACACACACACACACACACACACACACACACACACACACACACACACACACACACACACACACACACACGGACACGCAATCCTGCCATGCTTGGGCTCTGTCAGAGCTTTCTCTGTGTCTTCATCAAAGGGTTCAACAAGGCTGTAGAAGAAAGGCCCTCCTCTACTCCTCCGGACGATGTCAGAGAGCTGCTCCCTCCATGTGTGTCACACTCCCATGTCTGTCACCAGCTGTGTCTGGAGACTATAATAGGAGGCGCTTGGCGGGACACCTGGCATTTTCACTCCCCATCTTCACCACCGTCACTCTAGACCAGAGGTCTTCAACCCTGGTCCAACCATGTTTTAGATGTTTCCCTGCTCCAACACACCTGATTCAAATGAATGGGTCGTTATCTAGCTCAGCAGAAGCCTGGTAACAACCATTCATTTGAATCAGGTGTGTTGGAGCAGGGAAACATCTAAAACATGCAGGACATGGGGTCCCTGAGGACCAGGGTTGGAAACCACTGCTCTAGACAGAGAGCCGTGTTCAACTTGAAGGAGCTCAATGGATCTAGAACTCTGCTGAGCGGTGGCAGTTGGCACTGAACAGCGTGGCCCTGGTTTTGAGAGGATTACGTGTGCGCTCAAAGACACCAATACAACTCTGGGCCAACAAAGCCCTCGCGTTAATTCCGCACAAAAAAAGACTTTCCCGGATGTAGATAAGAAGCCCCCTGCACTTGGCCTCTCTGCGGCCGAACAAGTGGCGTCATCGAGTGTGTGTGTGTGTGTGTGTGCGCTTGCGTGTGTGTGTTTGCGTGTGTGTGTGTGCTTGCATGTGTGTGTGTGTATGTGTCCACAGCAAAAAGGGGGGGGATTACCCTCTCAGTAATGCTGGGTTCTTTAGGCACACCGGGGAACTGAAATGACTGGCTGAGGATGCAGTTTTCAAAAAGACAACACAGCATTTCTAATGACATAGGGAAGGGCTTTAGGACACTTTGTTATGTGGGTGAACCTGACTTAGTGGGGAAACTCTTCTTCCAACTAGAGATTAATAGACAAGGCATGCAGACAGACATGGAGACACGGTCACCTCCAAAAAGGATCTCAGTTGACTGTACATTATGGGTTAACACCCAGACTCCCGTCCATCTTAACCACTATTTCTGGAAGCCGCTGTTACTGTAGTGTTACATATTTATGGTGAATGCTTTAGTTGGCAGCAACACATTGGGAAACGTATCACACTTTTTTTCGACACCTCTCAGATCAATGTGGAGTCAGCCTGTGAAACAATTAGCGTCCTCCTGGCATGTGAGCCAGCTGGTCCAGCCCCTCCCAGATATTTGGTCTAGTTATAACAACAAAACCCCTTGGAGAGGAACAGTACTCTGCTCCACTACCATTTCCACAGACTCTTGTATCAAAAGTGCCACGAACCGACAGTACCAGATAGGACTTGCAGCAGTTATGAAGTGAGACCAGAGGTAGAGCAGGTTAGAAGGTATAGAGTGGGGGTGTGGGGGGGGGGGGGTACTGTCAGTTGGTTGGACTCACATGAAAATACAAAAACATCTTATTATTACAAACAGATCTGTCGGGAGTTTGCCATGCAAATGCATAACACGATCTCAGGCAAAACACTATTTAAAACACCTGCAGTCTGTGTAAGGGCACAGGACGACACACAACCAGGCACGGGTGTTTTACATAAAAACACACACAGAATACCACAGAGGAACCATTCAAGCTTTGGATATGATTATTTACCTGCTAAACAAAGGGTGAACCAATTTCCCAGAATTTATGCTACAGAACAATATAGAAATATGTATGAGCTGACAGAATATAAACAAAACCATTACATGAGGTAAATCTGCCAAACATGGTAGAAAAGCATTAGGTTGAGCATCAGGGTGAATCCTGTTCAGCTATGTACCCTTCAAATGGAATGTGGCGCTGGTGCCAGGAAGGAACTCCTGCCACCCGGCTCCATTTTGAAAAAGGAGTGATGAACGCTGGGGCTGTCACTCTGTGGTGACCATAGAAACGCAACCATAGAAACCCAAACAGGTCTGCTTCCGACACACGCCATTTACTACACGTTTGCCTCACCTGTCAAACTACTCAACTCGTCATCACTAACGAGAGATCTGCCACGGGTCACATAAAAAGACAGCTGAGGAAGTCCGTGCGGCGAGTTCGCCTTTGTGTCCCAACTGCCTCCGAGGGGCCCTCCCTGTCAGAGTCCGCGACCTTGACGAGTGCTCGGAACAGCCTCGTCCTAGAGTGACAGCGCAATGCCCAGATTGACATTTCCTGCTGTGGGCGTGGCTTGGTGTCAACAAGGGTGCCCGAGACGGCATGAGTCATGCGTCAGGATGCATGAGGGTGTTTACATAGCAGCCTGCTGAAAGACTGAGCCGTTCCCCCGGCCTTCTCCATCTTCAACTGCGTTTCATAGTTCACAATATCATATTACATTAACGTGCAAATAACAAGTCATTTTGGGGGGGGGGGGGGGGGGGGGGGCTGGGGGGGGGGGGTTGTAAGGAGAATTGTGATAATCCTAACTTCATTGCCTGGGATTCTAAAGGATGTGTCATTTCTAGTAATCAAACTAAAGCAAGGTAATCTTTTTTCCACCCATTTTCTCCGGCTTCTAGGCGATTAGACAGTGATGTTCAGTGAGGGCTCTTTATCCTGGGGGGGAAAGCATGAGGGGGAGATTAAATCCTCCTCAGCCGTCCGTGCACACATCCAGAGCGAAGATTTACTCCTTTTTAACTTTCACTCAAACACAAGCAGCTGGTTTAAGCATCTGCTTAATTGAACACAAAACGTTGCCCCGTGACAGTAAAAAAAGGGGTTTGCGGTATGGCTCACACATCGATGTGATTGCAAACAAACTGACCTTCAGAGGAAAAATAAAGATTTTTTCCAGATGGGCGTATCAAAGCATGACACATAGGTTATAAATACGAATGGTAGAATTTGATAATGGCTGGCTCTTGCTTGGCGAGCCAGGCAGGATTCGCTGCAGGATCGGGGGGGGCTGACTGAGTAACAGTGTGGGCAGGAAACGTGTCAACAGGACCCAGCATGACAGTCCGGCCACATCGGCACCAGGCCTTCTGTAGCTCCAGCAGAAGGAATAAAAACTGAACACGTTTTCAAACAACGCCCCCCAATTTCATATCTTCCAATTCAGAGGGAAAAATGAAATATTTTGGTTGACCACACATTGATCAAATTGCCCCGAGTTTTTGTTCTCTCATGCGAGATGTATGCAATATGATGCTGGCTATGGGCAGTGGTCATGGTTTGTGCTTGGGGGGGTTAAATTGATGGTTGAAAGTGTTGCGGCAAGCATAATAAAAACCACAGCGGCGGCATTTCTGATTTGAAACTAGACCACAAACCGGCTAGGCCAGTGGAAACGATGCCCAGGACTTGGAGGGACACTGGAAGGTTGAGACACCTGTCTGTCACACAGGGGCGTGATGCTGAGGTAACCAGGGAGACAGAGCCATGGCGAGCAACCTCCGCCCCCCCCCCCCCCCCTTCAGCTGGAGGGGGGGGGGGTCTAGCATCATCATCTATCAGAGGTGCCTGAGCTGGGCTGGGGCCGGTGCCCGGGCTGGGGCCGGTGCCCGGGCTGGGGCCGGTGCCCGGGCTGGGGCCGGTGCCCGGGCTGGGGCTGGGGCCGGTGCCCGGGCTGGGGCCGGTGCCCGGGCTGGCAGGAAAGGTGAGCTGTGAGCTGACTGAAGGGTTCCACAGCAGAGCTGCAAATCATCCGTCCACACTCTCCCTCTCTGCTCTGTTTCAACATCCTGTCACTGTGCAGTCTCAGGAGAGAACACCCATCTGTATGTGTCTGCGTGTCTACACTACCGGCCCCAGGCTCCCACAGCTGAGAGTGGTGAGGCCTTGTGTGGGGGGGGATCTTTCATGGGCTGATCACGAGTTTCCTGAGTGAGGTTTTGACATACAGCAACAGGGAAAGAGGGGATGTTCCCAGCAAGGAGAGCTTGAGGTGACTGGACCCCGGTTAAGTCATGTGGATGGACATGTGACGCCGATCTGTGGAAAGCAGAACAAGTGGAGGGGTCACATGCAGCTCTGTCTGACAGGGGAAAGTCAGCACCGTGCTTGATGGGAAAGACCGGACCATCGGAAGGTCTGCCAGGTCCAGAACAGCGTGTAGATGCTCAAGGTCTGCTGGAGACCATGATGGCGTCTCTCTCCTCCTGCCTTCGCTCCAAGAGCTTATAACAGAATGGTTAGAACTATGCACTGCAGGTGTAAGAGAAACACACAGCAGTCTTGTTTTACACCGCAAGTGAGATATAACACCTGTAAACATATGACAGAAAAAGCATATATTTTGGAAATGCTGTTAACGGAAGGAACAGGAGGGGAAAAAACAGGGGAATTATTTCAGGGAATATGGGGACATATTGTCAACAGAGAGATGTCGGTTGCCATGGCTAATACTGAGTGCTGTTTGACACTGGATTCTAAACCACATTACTGCACGTCAGAAAAATGCAGTCTGGTGACATTCTGAGAGAGAACTGAAGAGGCTTACTGTTCGTTGACGACAAAGATGCAGTTGTCTTGTGAGGGCGAGCTTGAGACAGGATGCTTGCAGGTCACCTTCCGCTCATTGTGGCTGCAGGGGGAAGAGGGAAGGGGGGAGAGAGAGAAATGTTAGAACACCACAGCCATTTAGTCCCATCATTACCATTACAACTACATGTCAAGACTCTAAATCTTAGGAATGGATAAACAGGCTGCCGCGAAATCTTACAAAGCAGGACAAAAGACGAGGACATTCCCTCAAGGCATCATGGTCAAAGTCAGGGGCAGTGTGGCATGCCTGAGGCTGGCTTTGGTCAATCTGGACAGGGTAGGATTAAAGGATTTTGCAAGACGAGAGGAAATGTAGCAGAGGGGGTGACGATTCCCTCTAACTGAATTCCCTGTGGTAATCTTACACCCACAAACACATGGACTCATCCCACACACAGACAACCCACAAGGCAAAATCGAGATCAATTCACAGCAAAAAATACATGTTTTGTTCTATACACCTGAAATGACTGCACATATAAAACCACAAAGAATAGCAAAAATGACTAGTCTTAAGATTTGAATAGGCCAACTCCTTGAAACCATGGGTAACATTTTCGGATTCACCCTTCACAGAGGTGAAGGATATAGAACATAACAATGGCCTCCAACTGTCAGCAGAATAAAACAGTCCACAGCTAACAACAAAAACATGTCATGCTTCTTCCATCAAAAGCCTTGTGACCCTTTTCCATTTGTCTCCAAATCCAAGCACACTGACAACAGAACCAAAAGCATGACAACGGGTAGAAATGACGGCACGTTGGAAATCCAAAACATTCAGACTAAAGTCTAAAACCACTCGTGCCTTCCCAGATGTGACAGGTGTCCGACGCCTGCAGGGACTCAGACAGTAAAGTGCAGTACAGACCTGGAGCCACGTGTGGTCGTGAACTTCAGCATCCTGAGCCTTCTTTAGTAGCTCCTCACACATACACTCCCAACACGCCCCGATCTAGAAGACCTCGTGTGGGATACAGGAACTGAGTGTGGCCCCAGTCTGGAGGCTCCAGCTGCCTGCCCAGTCCTGTGCAGCCTCCAGCCCCAGCCGAATCACACGGACGCAGTCACTCCCACCCACCCAGCCCCGTGGTCCAATAACAGCGTCCGCCTCGTACGACTGGCTTCCCACATGGACGTGATTTAGCACCCCGGTGCGGAGCACGGAGCCGAGCAGGGCAGGAGGGGAGGGAGGAGGAGCAGGAGCGTGGGCAGGGTCGTCTCTACCAGCAGCACACCCTGCAGAGACAGAGGCCCTGCTCAGACAGAGGCCTTGCTCTCTGAACGGATAGGCCCTGGAGGAGGCTTTCATGTCCTGGGAAACACTGCTGCTAACTGTCGTCAGCTGCCATAAATCAGCCTGTTCATTTGGCAAATCGCTGGGCTGGAGAGGAGCCTAGGAGCTGAATAAGTTAGTTCACGGTCGGAACCCGTTTAAATAACTTCCGATCGAATAGTGTACAATTTAGGCTGAGCAAATCCGCACTCATTTGATTACTTAGCTGGCAAATTGCATCAGAGGCAGGGTCTGTGGCAGAGTGGAGGCATTTCCGTACAGTAGAAGAGTGTTTATAAACCTTCATTGCTGACGACTGAAGCGACAGAGGCCAAGGGCGGGCCGAGCACAGCACGTAAACACGTCTGAGAAGTGAAAATCTACAACAGTCTCCACCGTGAACACACGGCTAACGAAATCAGGCTGCTCCTTCCAACATCTCAGCTCACCGTGCCAGCAGCTACCATGAAGGGAAGAGAGCCAGTGGTGTCGCCCAAAAATAATACAGATTTAAACATGGGCTGTGCATGCCTGGAAAAGAGCAAATAGTAAGTCTGAAATAAGGGGGTTGAGTTTCAGTTTAGCCTGGAGAGCAGCCCTCGCCCTAGTCCAGGCCTGTAATTACTGTAGGCAACGCTGGCAGCAGAGGGTTTTCTGTGCGGTCTTGGGGTAGACGAACGGCACCATTTGTGTCTGGCATCCCCTTACGCATGCCTGCGACTCCTCCGCACGTACACTGGCTGCAGTCGAGCAGAGAAACATGCAGGCTGGGGATGGACTTCGGGACAAAATAAGGTGCAAATGAAGATTGCGATTGGTGTTAATGGCTGACATCACTTTTCCAATGTTCTGAGATTGGGCAATTCTTGGGAGTTCGAAGCATGGCCGACACCCTATAATGTAAACACTTTGACAGGTGTATTGTCCGCTACCTTTGGTGACCGCTAATGCTATTGTAAGGCACTGACCTTCCCAACTATATCCGCCCAACATGCTTCCCCTGTAATAAATCTAAATGGAACAGTTAGCTTGTGCTGTGGAGCCCAACACTGTCTGACAGCTAAGAACAGCTAAAGTCAGGGGCAGCTGAAAGGAACCAGAAAGCAAGGACTGCGGGATTCGCGTGCGTTTTAAGTTAAGATAACAATTGATTTAACTCCCATAGAAGGCGGAACGGGCAATTCAAGGGCACCAAGCTCTCATCTTTGATAAGGTGGTGAGATGCACTGAGGACGTGATACACATCTATCTAGCTGCTGGTGCTTACATTATGTAAGCACAGATAGACAGCAGCATCTGTAGAGAATTTAACACGAGACCAGTCGTTCAAGTCCACCTTTGGGAGGGAACATTCACGTAGATCACTGACACGGGAGGCTGTAAAACCGTCATGGCTTCCTGTGAAGACGCCGCCTTCACAATCAACACTGAGCGAGAGGCTCCTTCAACCTTGGGTGACACCTATAAAATCCCAACCTCCCGGTGCTAAGTAAGCCTTTGCAGATGTGTTGATTGACACGCCTACAGGCCGGGTTTATACAATGCAGTTTCGTTAGAAGACTGCTCCTGCACCAGGGAACAGACTCTGTATCAAACCTGATCCAAGTGAGCAAGGAATGGTCACTGAACCTCCCAGAGAAAACACAGTAACTGTAAAGTGACTGTTCTGGTGTGGTGACTGGTGAGAACACAAGACCTGAGTAGTCTCTTGTTCCCCCGGTCTACAGGAAGCAGACACACTAGCGCCAGGACGTACACCTGTTGATTTGAGTCTGTACCGTGAGCCAGCAAGGGACCTCGCCTACCCTTAATCATGGGGATCATTCTTGGCCACAAACAGCAGGAGCGCTCTCAGCGTGACTGAAGCACCGAGGACGTGACGTTGTTTTAAATGGGTTTCATGGTTGTCACAAGGCATCTGCAACGACAGCATGTTGTGAACATGTAATTTATGAAGAACATGTGTCGGCTCGGAGGCTGTGGAGCCACGCATCAGAAGCGCCCCCTACAGGGATTATTAATGGTTAATACTGGAATTAACTCTCAACTAGGAAATACAATCTTAAATCAAATAAAAACACTGCTAAAGCAATGTATTTTTCCTAACTCCTCAACTATTCCTACTCCCCATATTAACGTGAAACGGCATCACGTGTTTTGAAGGATGTGGTCTGTGGTCACAGCAGTAAAAACGGATGGCCTTCTAGGGTCACAGAAGCCGTATAGTAGGAGGAGCATCTGGTAGCACTTTTCCCCTGATGGAGGGCAAAAACATGCAGTTTGTGCCTTCTGGGTAGGCCTCTCCTCTCCTTGTTTTGAAGCCCGCATGGTGAGGGGGGGCAGGGGGACACCCAGCGGGCCGAGGGCTGGGCGAGCAGGGGCTGGGCGAGCAGGGGCTGGGCGAGCAGGGGCTGGGCGAGCAGGGGCTGGGCGAGCAGGGGCTGGGCGAGCAGGGGCTGGGCGAGCAGGGGCTGCGCTCGAAGCTTGAGGAGCTGGGCTGTCCTCCATCATTAGGCTTGAGGAGGGGTAATGAAGACCTCCAGGCAGGGGGGGAGGGGGGTTGAGGGTCAACTTCCCACGGGAGGAAGGCTTTTATTGTCCTTGGTGGGCCTCTGGCTCCTGCTCTCCCACAGCTCTCCATGTTTTAACCTCAAAACTCCAGCAACAGAGGCAGAATACGGCCGTTCTGTTCATCACATTCACTTGCAGCGAAGGAACGCCGCAGTTGAGAGTTAATATGACATGCTACTCTGCACTGAGAGTTATTTTACTTGGAAGCCCTTGAGGAGACTTGAATCTTTCTCCCTTTTAATGCGCTTGTGGGGGGTATGGCCGACATTACAATTCAAAGATTTTATTTCTCTAGCCTGCTTTTCTAAATCATTAAACTTGGCCCACTGCAATCTATTTATTTAACCAGATAACACAGTTTGCTTTCTGCTACATCGTTTTCATTGAACCCATAAATGCATCAGGTTCACAATTAAACGTTTGTGTAACTACTCATCCGGTTATGGTTTGTTGCCTGTAAACAGACAATCAGTCCATCAACAGCCCACTTGGTTTCCATCAGGGCTGAGAACACATTATCGTCAAAAACATTTTAAGGAAATGATAAACAACTTCTCTGACCAACCTTTCCCTAATTAGAATGCAAGCTGTCTGTAAACAACAGAAGCTGACAAGCGGTCCTATCAAGCAGAATTAAATCCAGACTATCACACTGAAGGAAACAAACACAGGTGGGGTAAGATGGAAGGAGAGCGAGTCTGTTCGCTGACAGGAGTACGGAAACTGTCCAACAGGTTCTCGATGACGGGGGTGAGGAGAACCTAGACGACTTTCATCCTAAAACTGATGCACTCTCGGTTTGAAGGTTACCTCAAGATCTTTTACCATGCCATGCTTGTCATCTCAGGTCAAGTCAACCCCACCCTGATTTTGGATGTGGATTAGGTCTCTCTAACACATTCTCATTAAAATGGCATCAACTTGGCAACTTAGTCTATGGAAAGGGTGTGCACAAAGAGTACAGCCAGGAAACGTCTGATTGCCCTTTACCACAATCAACCATAATCAGAAGTAATCAGAAGGTTGCTAGTTCGATTCCCGGCTATGCCAACCAAATGATGTTGTGTCCTTGGGCAAGGCACTTCACCCTACTTGCCTCGGGGGAATGTCCCTGTACTTACTGTAAGTCGCTCTGGATAAGTGCGTCTGCTAAATAACTAAATGTAAATGTAATAATCACCACAATCCCAGAAACCCCCTCTCTCCTTCTGACTCACAGCTACCGTTCGCTAAACATGCTACCAAACCAGCAGCAGAATCCTCTGAGGAAAAGAGACAGAAAGGATATCAGAGCCTTTTGATTGACAGATCAAATTAAAAGCAGCATATTAATACATACATTAGAAACACACCCTCTGTGCACAAAGACTTCCTTTACGAGCCAGTCAAATCCCCCGAATCTACAAACAAAGCCATTCATTGGCATATAAGCCCCTGGTTAGAGCGTGTAGGAGTGTAATCCTATTACTCAGGAGGGAAGTTGGCCAAGGCATCACAACACCATGGTGGACTGGAGAGTTCTGGGTAAAGCTCACAGCCTTGTGACAGGAGTCTAGCGCCTGCGTTGTGGGAAAGCAGAGAATAAGGCTGCACTGGGACTACTCGACGCCCGAGGGACGCTGGACTGGTGCCCTGAATAGCCACAAACCCTGGAGCTGAACAGGAAGAATTGTAGTGTGTATGTCGAACTAAGGGGAGGTAGGGGAGAGGGGGAGGTAGGGGAGAGGTAGGGGAGATGGAGAAGTAGGGGAGAGGGGGAGGTAGGGGAGAGGTAGGGGAGATGGAGAAGTAGGGGAGAGGGGGAGGTAGGGGAGAGGTAGGGGAGATGGGGAAGTAGGGGAGAGAATAAAGGGAAAAGAGAACGAGAGGGGGATGCGATCCCTGGGAGGCCACAGAAAAGCTGCAGTATCATAAAGATATGGGATTCCACAAACAGCCGGCGAGTGATCACGCTGACCGTTGGCGACACAGGAGGCTGAGAAGGGAGACACTTCTCACAAGACTAAGATGAACACTCAAGTCGAGTCAGCCGTCGTGATAGGGTAGCGACACTTGGAGGGCGGGACTTCATTGCATATAGTCCTATGATTGGGCAGCCAGTATCAGGGCTTTTACAGAGGGGAAGGCTCGGACTTTAACCTTTAACTCCTGCATTCAACCACACCCACTACCACAACCCAGTCGCCCGTTCCGTTTAACAAGATTTTATGCCAATAATTCAATTAGTAGACATCTTGATGTTTGCATTGCCACAATCTGCACTGTGTGAAGGTCACACAGCTGAACAAATCAAATGATTGAAATCTCCTTCACCGCCATGGCAACTGGCCCAAAAAAAACAGTATCTGAAGAGTGGCATTCACTGAGGGATGGCCAGAGTGGGCGGATTTTGAGAGGAAATAGTGAAGCATTGGTATACCTATTAGTATGACCACTACCGCATTCATTAGAAACAGAGCTACTAAAATGGCTTCTACCATTTATACCTACCTGTCCAAACACGCATATAAAAAAAAATACAAAATAAAGAACAAGTTTGCAACATACCGAGCATGAGACTAACACACACACACACACACCTCCACAATCGAATATAATGTATTATTTCTTTAGTTTGGGGAATTCGCTGTCCAATTTCAGGCATCATTAAAGACAACAGCCGGTTTGCATTCAACCAGGCTGAGGGAGGACACATGGAGGAAGCCAGTCTCTCAGTATCGACTCGCTATGTCTAATCATCCTTACACGTGTGGCTTCTTATGTCATCACTACAGGCCAAGAGCTACTCCACACCAACATCCTTCCATTCTAATAAGCATTGGATCGATTCATGTTTGTAGCACTGCCTTCCTGCCGTAGGCCCACGCGTGAAATATGGCACCAAACAAATACTGTGTGTCGTGAGCCCTTGGATGTGTGTCTGAATACACCAAACAAGGAAGGACCTGGAAGTTGAGGGATACGAGGATACGGTGACGAGGAGACACTCCTCAAACCTCAGAGGTGAAGTTGGTTTGCACAGATACAGCTATCGCTGCAGGTTTAGAGGGTTCTTACCCCCCTGCTGTGTGCAAGTGAGGGGGGGGAGGTGGAGGTGGAGGAGGGGCTGCAACAGTGGAGCACCATCTGGGGGCCAGTGTGATGCAAAGCTTACATTTAGCTTTTGAAAGTAGTTCAGTTTGAAGACTACTAGTTTTCAAACTGAATGTTTCGATTCCTGGATGGAGCATTTGAATGTAGTTTGACTTTCAACTCTATAACGGTTTTTAGAGGCTTTGTTTGTATAAAAAAAAGGAGCCAGTTGCTTTTGACGTATAAGAAAAGATGCGTAAGAAATGTTAGTATTGAAAGTATTTGTGCTTCTTTGAGTATGACCAACACAATTTGAGTAGCATTTCCGTTGGGGACAGAGAGCCAGTGTTGTGTGCAACTCTCCTCATCGATCACTTTGGAGAGCAGGAACACATCAGAGAAGTGACGGAGGACAGTTTAATAGACGAAGCTAAACAAACACCAACCACAAAGACCCAACAGTCCTTCAGCACGAATGCGCCTCCAACACTGCTAAACTAAGGGAAGTTATGGACGGTATGAATGGAGACCTTTCAGACGGATATTAAAAACCTCAATCAAAACAGGGGTGAAAACTAGCTACAGGGTGCATTCAATCCCTTCTCTTCCTCCCCTCGTGCAGCCTGCAGATGCAGGGAATCTGACAGCATCTCTGCAGAAGGGGGTTTAATATGGGGGTGGACACTTCCCTCTAGTCTCTGTAATTCCACTGGGTGAGCTCATTCCACTCCTGTCTGGTGAAGCATACACCTTCGCCCTCCTGTGCCTCTCTCCCTTCTTGAAGTCTGGGCTCTGTCAGCGAGCGTTAAGGCCTACTGGGCCCTCCTCAACCCAGGAACGCAGACTCCCATTACTCATGCAGCTCTTTACCCTTCCCTGAATGGAACGAGGGCTTTCTGATTATGGTAAAGTGGGGTGGCTGGGAAGTGATTTGACTTCAGCGCCTGCTACTTTGCAGCAGGCGTACGATGAGCTCATAGGGAATATACAATTTTGGTTTGTGTTTTTTTTTTTTTTTTTTTTTGCTACAGCTACTAAATTCTTACACTTTGTGCTGCGCCATTGTGTTTTCTCCGTCACTTTAAGTACACTGTATATTTATGCCCCTATGCTAGGATCACCCACCACAGACAGACAAATCCTAACAGGCAGGACTCCTGATTTCCATCCGACCTTGAATGCGGAGATGCATTTGCCAACTGCATCCATGACAACCCTGCCTTAACTGGTGACAGAAGATGAACTGATGGTATATCTTTTAAAAGAAAGCGCAAAAGCAATATCAAACTTGCATTGATAATCATACTACTTGATGCTTCCCGGTGTTTTAGCTGATTCTAGGCCTCAGTTGCAGAAGAAGGGGGTCTTGCCGGCCTATTAGAGAAGACCATGTCTGGGTCACTGCTCTTAGAAATGGGAGGAGTGGGTGGGCAATGCTGCAATTACAGCTTAATTGACTGTGAATAACAGACAAAGCCTTTTATGGATTATCCTGAATCTCCCCCCAAAGAGGGACAGAGAAAAACAGCCCTGCTGTAAAGCTTTGTAATGCAGTCCGGAAAAGAAGTAGCTTACCTTGCCTTTGAACACATCTGAAATCTCTCCCTTTCCCTCACATTCTCGAACCATCTATCTTACCCATTTAGGTTTTGCGATGAAAAACGCAAAGGCTAATTATTTGTTTAATTTGCTGCATAACAAAGTCCATTAAAACTAGGCAACGCCAATTAACATGTTAGACCCAGGTAATGGAACAAAAACAGGCACAGACACAGGCACACCCCTTAGCTCTTAAGCGATGGTAGGACCACGACTCAAGTCGTTTTTAAACAAACAAAAAGATGATTAAAAAAAAAAGCACTATCCAAGATATTGTAAAATGGTCTAGAGTGTTTTCATAGTCATAAAAACCGAACATTCTTATGCTAAAACTCCTGCGGCTACAACAGTCAGAATGTCTGCATTCGTAGAAGTTTTGTTGACCAGGGGAAGTCAATGTTCATATATTAGCCCAAGGCTGGTACACTGCAATTTCCTATCCTGTAAATTATTATACCAGGCCTACTACTTACAAGTCTACGAACCTTGTAATTTCTCTGTAAATATTAGGCTATCGAAATGCACCTCAAGAAAATAGCTTACAATTAGCAACCTTAAATTCAACAAAAGATTAAATCCGTTACGAACTGTAAATTTGTCATTGAAATAAGACCGTTTTAAGCAATGAATCCTTACACGTCACGGTACCATTATACCAAGAAATAACGCATATTAAGATCCGAATCCTACCACGAGCCTTTTCACACTCCCTGGTAGGCTATTTTTGAAACGTGCAGAAACAGTATATAGACGTTGACTGAACGTCGAAGACAAACGTACAAATTATACAAATGCATTCCAACTAACAGTTAAAACAACAGTGTCGCAAGCCATTCAAATCCATCACACGATACAACGCATTTACTTACAGAGAAAAAGATTCAACAACGTGACTGACGATAAAGGATAATCGTAGAACTATCTGGGAAACACGAATTTAAATCGTTATCCAGATGTGGTCCATCGGTTGGGGGCAAAAATGTAGAGTTCAAGAATGAGAGTCCTCTCCTTTGAAGCGTCTCCTATGAAGTGCGCTCAGATAACTGCTCTTGCAGGGAAATACGCGTCCCAGCTGTCAGTCCTGCCGCGCGCGTGTGCCCGTAGTAAAAATGCTGAAACCTGAGAACGCCGTGATGTCACGGTCCGGATCTAAGCAAAGTGGCCAACGCACTGTTCTCTCAGCATAAACGCAAACAAAGGCTAGAGGGGAGACAAAGAAACTAACAGTTGCAGAGGCTATGGGGCTGTGGCTCGGAACTTGGAGCCAAAGATGGAACAGATAAGAAAACAGCCTCGAGCGAAACACCTAACATTAGCAATAAACAGCGCGCTTGCTTGGCAGTCGCTTTCCTCGTTCCTTTTTCGTTATTTTGCCGCCAGCAGATTGATGAGGCAAACTGCATCCAAATAAAACTACATCTCACCTGCACATGGATGTCATACGACATTAAGTAATGCAATTTCACCTGCTGTAAAATCGATCAAAATACCAATTTCTTTACATTAGACAACAACGTTTCACAATATTTAGTTTCAAATTAGTTCAGCCAAAAAAAAAAAAAAATCTGAATATTAAGTAGGTTTAGCTTAGTTCCACTGGCTATTGAAACCCAAAACACCTTAACAATGACCTCCAATCCAGTGGTCAGACCATTCATCGACTCCTGAACCTGCTGGGAGCAGTCAACAGCACAGGAAGACTCCCTGTGCCAGTCAATAGACACTCAGGTTCCTTTTCATTGGCCGATCCCAGCTGGCAGCGGTGAGGCGCACATCTCTATGATCCTCAAGCTCCTCTGAAGCCTGAATGCCTCATACAGAAAACCCCCAAGCGGGATCAAATGGATTTTAGAAAACGAAGGCAAACCAAGCTCCTCCGCATTAGAACAACGATAATATCAGAAGCGTTCAGACACTGGCTTCCCCCCCAAACACACACACACACACACAATCACCCCTAAATAATGCATCATGAATCCATTAGGAGTGTGTTCACAGCCCTTCAGCCATGCATGTCCCTCTGGAGGCTGCCCCCTCGGGGAGCTCTGAGCCAGGGGATATGCTCACCACCTGGGGCAGGGCTGCAGCGTGGACACCCTAACCCCAACCAGGGAGGGGGACGACACGATAACATGGAGCCAGAGAAGAAGGGAGAGGCTGTCCTACTGAAAGGACTCATGTGAAATGCAATGGGAACCCCATAGCCAATGAGAGGCTTGTGCTCAGACACCCACACAGTGCGGGTCAGAGGGGACAGTCTGAGCAAGCTGCTCAGACATCTGTACTCTGGCTTCCTGTTCCAAGACGGTTGATGAGGAAAAAGATTGCGTTATTTGAGGTTTAAAATCACATACCGCTATAAAAAACGTAGTAAAATATACACTTGGCCACATGTGAAACTGTATATTGTGTGATAATAGAAGCAGTCCATCTGATCATTAGAGTCTAATGGAAAGGCCAGGCGTGATTGAGCTTAGGCAATCCTCCTACACAGTCGCCAACAGAGACCCCTAACACAGACAGTCAAGTTATACCCTGGGGCCGTAACTGTGTGTGGAGGTGTTCCTTTGACTCACAACTTCCCAACCGTTTTAAACATTAATCCAAGTAGGTTCCCATAAACCACACTATATTATTCTTCTCCGACAATCTGTTTTGTGCTTGTATAAAATATGATTCGCTTCGATAGAGTGGTTTTAGTAAACAATAACTCCTGGAGAGAACGAGAGCCATGGTAGAGCAAGTAGGAGCATGCCGACGGGATCAACACAGGCAGAGCAGCAGCCAGACAACATCTCCGTGTCCTCTGCCCGATCTGTGTTCTGTGCCGAGTGCGTGTTCGACGCAGAATCTGTTTCATGCTAACACTTAATGGAGAAACGCTCATTTGGATTTTGAATCTGTGTAGCATCTCATACATGATTGATTGCCCACTGTAGGAAAGCCAGATACAAAAAATAAAAACAACTGCAAACACATAAACCCAGACCTGAGTGCTAGGGTGGATAACAGGGGAGTGCGTTTCTGTACTGTAGGTGATGGGAATGCTGTTCTCGTGTTAATGTACTACCTCTCCAGATTGATTTCCCCTCTCATCATTCTGAGATTTCTGCCCTCATCTGTTTTTATTTCCTTCATATTTTCTGTCCATTACTGTTGCAGGCGAACCAAGCACATGCACAGCGTGAATTCAAACTCTTGTAGTTCATCTCTCACTCTGAAGTAAAAAAAAAAAAAAAGCGTCCTTATGTTGTTATCTTTTGTTTTTGAGGTAAGTCCAAAACAACATCCTAAGGTACAGCATTGCCTGAGAGACCAGGAGTGTTTATCTAGTCCAACTGAGCCTCATGGCCCAGGGTCAAAGAGACAGACAGGTGTACAGGAGTCGACAGAGATGAAAGGAGAGCACATTTAGAGCAGAGAAATTAGGTTGGCCATTTTAGAATTAGGGAGAGAGTGTGTGTGTGTGTGTGTGTGTGTGTGTGTGTGTGTGTGTGTGTGTGTGTGTGTGTGTGGGAGGGGGGTGAATATGAGGAAGGGAGGATCCTGCTTCATCGCACTGAACTCCTGACATGAAACATCCAAGCTGGAAGCTGGGGAGCAGGGAGAGGGAGAGTCAGGACCAGGCCCAACCCCCATCTAAACAGTCGGAGGGGAGTGGAAGGCCTAAATGCCTTTTCCAAGAATGTTTTTCATGTGAGGGGAGTGGAGAGAGGCTGACCACTCCAAGGTCACACAAACCCTGTGTCATCTTACTCCAACAACACTACTTTAGCCTAATTGATGTGGAACAGTCTGCTAGGTTTTATGATGTGAAGGGATGCAGGGGTCTGTTGACGAATAAGAGTGTTGGGAGCCAAGAAGCATGTCCGCTTCCTAACCTCTCTCTGCCCCTGAAAGACTATTCAGTGTGAGGTTGGTCTTACATTTACATTTAGTCATTTAGCAGACGCTCTTATCCAGAGCGACTTACAGTAAGTACAGGGACATTCCCCCGAGGCAAGTAGGGTGAAGTGCCTTGCCCAAGGACACAACGTCATTTGGCACGACCGGGAATCGATCTGGCAACCTTCAGATTACTATCCCGCTTCCCTAACCGCTCAGCCACCTGACTCCCTGGTCTTGCAGTACAGTATTAAACACGGCTGTAACAAAAGATGGAGATCAATCCAGGCCTTTGCATTCAAAAATGTATTGGCTCAAGTGTGGCCAATCAGTAGTCATGATGGTTTTTTATGGTGGTGTTCCAAATTTAGGAATGCTTTAGGTGGTTAGAAGCTACTGAATTAAATTATATTCATAGAAAAGGGAATGATAAAGGAAACTCAGCAAGGATAATTCAAATAAATACATTTCAAAGTTCAGTAGGGAGCTTACATTTCTAACAACCAACAACAACATACACAAACCAGCATGTTGGTTCATCGTGCTTTAAATTCAGTCGTGCGAGAGTAGTTTGCATTCTAATACCAGCACATTCATTAGGATCAATATGCATCATAGCGTGCTTTTAAGCTGCATGTTGCCATTACGGGCTCCTTCCGATCGTCAGCTGGTAGATGCAGAGGAAAAGCCTCCAGACCTATTACCGGCCCACGCAGTCACACAGATGAGAGAGAGCCCAGGCTCTCAGAGTATTCACATGTTTATCCACTCTCAGAGGATGCTCTCCCTCTCCCTCTCCCTCTCCCTCTCCCTCTCCCTCTCCCTCTCCCTCTCCCTCTCCCTCTCCCTCTCCCTCTCCCTCTCCCTCTCCCTCTCCCTCTCCCTCTCCCTCTCCCTCTCCCTCTCCCTCTCCCTCTCCCTCTCCCTCTCCCTCTCCCTCTCCCTCTCCCTCTCCCTCTCTCTCTCTCTCTCTCTCTCTCTCTCTCTCTCTCTCTCTCTCTCTCTCTCTCTCTCTCTCTCTCTCTCTCTCTCTCTCTCTCTCTCTCTCTCTCTCTCTCTCTCTCTCTCTCTCTCTCTCTCTCTCTCTCTCTCTCTCTCTCTCTCTCTCTCTCTCTCTCTCTCTCTCTCTCTCTCCCAACACAGCTGCTGGTTATTACCCGTTAGTGTGCAAGCTTCCTGCCAGCAGAAATCCCAGACGCCCGAGGCGTAGCAGGTGCACGCTCGCGTTGCGGGGAGCAGCGATGGAAGACGTTAGCAGTAGTAGTTAGTGGCCCGAGGTAGACGGTGACTCGGATCCTCTTGGCGTGTTGGCCTGTGCTCCTGCAGTGCCCAGTGTTCTAAACAAGCCATGAAGGGTGGACTGCGAGCATGCATGAAGAGGCCCCATTATGAGTGCTCCTCTCAGAGGGCCACAGAAAGGACACCCCCCCCCCCCCTCTCAGGGAGGAGGAGGGAACATGCCGTTTTGCCCGGGCAGTTTCTCTGTGTCTGTGGAGTGAAGCTGAAAAACAATGGAAGATTCCT
Organism: Osmerus eperlanus; assembly: GCF_963692335.1. Lineage (NCBI taxonomy): Eukaryota > Metazoa > Chordata > Actinopteri > Osmeriformes > Osmeridae > Osmerus > Osmerus eperlanus. The sequence goes on along the minus strand of NC_085022.1, from coordinate 20,470,009 downwards.
AGGCTGCCTGAGCGCTGAGGTCCCAACGGCAGCTCTGGGAGAACACCAGGTGACCGACCGAGGAACAGGAGCTCGCACAAGTGACACGCCATCCAATGGAGATGTGGCTTCAGGGGTCAGGGATGGGCATGTGACACGCGCTGCCACACATTCTATGGTTAGCCTGTGCATGCTTGTGCTTTTAACGAAAGGCTGTCATGAAACACCTAGTATCACACGCTGATGTGTGATTCAGCTTTGACAGGTGACTCCCCCCCAGGAGCGGAGAGAAGTTGTGTTGAAGCCGGGTGTCTGGTTCCTGAAGAGCAAAGCCTCCCCCCACCTCAGTGAGCTATTCCTGTCTCCATGATGGAGGCTGTTGACGGGATTTGAGTAATCTCGCCATGAGTGGAGATTCGTTTGCCTGCCTGGGCCACCCAGATTAAAATGAAAGCTTCACTCGTGGAGTCAACTTAAGACAGCAGCTCACCCACCATCTCCTCATCTTCAGCCGACTGAACCAACAGCATACATCGTATCGAAACTACACGACACTAAAGGCTTAGACGTGGTGATTAAAAAATCTTGATCATACCCAAGAGAGACGGTCCTTAGCTCCCTCAGTGACGAGTCTGCTGTTGTGAAGTCCCTCTCCAAAAAACTAAACAATGATATTTCAGTAAATGGTGAAACGGTAGCGTGAGAAAAGGAGAAGAGCCCTCAACAGCACAGACTGAGGAAGATCAAGAGGAAGTGCCATTTAGCAGAGGTCAAAAACAAAAGACAATCAATGAGGCGCTCTGTGTACCCAATGCGTCCTCGGGCTGGCAGGAAGTCTGGCGGAACTGAACCCTGCCACGGATCACAACGCCACACTGCGTGCTCATAATCACAGGCTTCGGCCCCCAGAACTACCCACTGTACTAATGAGACATTGAAAATCGATAGCCTGTATCTGAGATGTGTTTAATGCAAGAGCAGACATGCTAATTGGAGGCACAGTGCCTTGGTCTGGGGGGGCCCTGAGATGGACCATAACTAACACGCTTTGGCACAAAACTTTGAGAGCGAGCACGCGGGGAGCAATAGTTCTAGATGTCTCAAGCTGTAGTGTTGAGGCGAGATAGAATAAGGGACTCCAGTCCAGGAAACCCAGGGCCTTCTACCTCAGACACAACGCTGCTTTCTGGCCAGCGCCATCACAGGGCTGCAAGGGACACGGCCAGCTGCCCCTTCACCTGCCACGTGAGTCTTTGACAGGCCCACATTCCCAGGTTTCGCGAGTGAAAACAGCACCGGCGAGGCGCTGTAGCAGGAGAACCCTGAAGAACCCCTCCCGACATCACATCTCAAGCCCTCGCTGCTTTCCTTCTGACAGGAGCTGACTTTCCTCGCTTCTCCACCTCAGTGGAACCGTCAGTAAACACGTGAAGCATTTCGCTGTGCGAAGAGACACGGTAGCGGCAGCGAGCATCTCTGACCACAGGATTGACAGCGGAAGCCAGTCAGCCTCCCTTGTTTACATTGAAGGATTAGGATTACGCAACGGTGGCAATAATGGTTGACACCGCTGTAGGTAAAAATAAGTCTGTCAGCATCTCATTCGATGCCATTTTTTCTCCTCTAAAACAGGAATGTGTCGAAAGTTTCTGAAATCTAACAGTATTCACTTAAGGGTGGCAAGGAAAAGTAAGGATCACATTGGGTCTAATTGGGGGGGATCATTTCCTCTGGCTCTGCATGCGTGGATGATGAGGGTCTTCTGTGTACACATTACAACACTAACACTGCAATTACAGGGGAAGGACTCCACACCATTACCCCTAAATATCCCCCCTGATGCTGTGCTGCAAATGTCAATAAAATCCCTTGAATCTTTCTACAGCACACAGGTCTGCGCTCGCCGAAACCACTTGGGCCGGAATTGACGCCTGACCTTTTCCGAGGCTCTGTGGACGATCCCCCAAATCGCTTAAACGCTTAATCATGGAGTCACAGAGCCAGAACACCTTCGGTTCGAGACCTACCGTTCAAGACACCAGAAAGAATGATAAAGAATCTGATTGGTTGGTCGGAAGGTCATCTGCTTGTGTGAAAACAAGCTATTTCATGGCGTATTAGACCACAGATTTAGATTAGAACTATAGTCAGTCCCCCCAACCCCACCCCCCTCCCTTCACTCAACCTAGAAAACAAGAAACCAGGTAAAAAAAACTAGTCACGCAAAAACGTGACTGGTGCTGCCTTGACTCAAGCTGACATCATTAAGTCATGTCCTAGATAAGAGAGCGGTTTGGACATGACAACCATCACGCATCACTCTCTCCCACGTCGACTGGCAGAGCCCTCGCAGGCACAGGACGGGCAACGGCGGTCAGACCTACTCACTTCTGCAGTGTTCTCATAGCCATGGTATGGCTGGGAGGACAGACAGGATAGCTAATGGGAATCTAATAAGATGGTCTGACTCAGTCCAGGTGGCGGAACTGTACTGTGTCGGGCGGTCTGGGGAAGGCACCGTGTTCAGAGACTTGATAAGGGGGTAATAACCTCATCCATGTAGACAGGGGCACCCAAAAGACCAATGGCAGAAAGTCATTAGGAACCAGCAGGCGCGGGGAACGGACGGTAAATAGCACCTCTCTCCACAGCATCATAAAGACCCGGGCCTCATTCCAACTGCTCATTTCCCCAAGATTGCTTTCCTTGTTTGGAATTGATTACGGAGGAGCCCTGAGAGGCACGGCTGCTTTTTAATAACAGGTGCGGCTGATTTCAACATCAGGAGGGAGGGGCGGATGGAAAAAATATATTCAGTATATCAAACATGACGCCAGCTGTGAGTATCATCATCATGATTCCCATTCCCCCGACCAGAGGTACATTAATGGACTGATGGTCATAAATGCAGGGTTACATAATTCACATAGTATACAGCTTGGTTCAAGGCACTCTTCACACTACACCTGCTTCAGTCAGAAACTCAACATCCCTGCAGTCAGACTCCATCACCAGCAGAAACAGAGCCGCTGAAATATCATCTATAACCAAAACTATGGCCCTCATTTTGTACTTCTACCAAAATATCCATCATTGTTCTCCGTCACAGGTGGACTATGTAAGCTAGTTTGAAGTGCTTACCTGTGACTGTCAGTGAGGTTTTCGTTCCGTCACAGCTCCAGAACTCCAGATCACAAGGAATCTAAGCTTGCTCTAGAACCATCCTCTCCTACTCTGAGCTCAACTAAAGTTAAAAAGCTGCACCCTTTTACACTGTAGTGGGTAAAAGACAGTAAAAAAAAAAAAAAAAGAGTACAGGTGACAAGGGAGTAGAACTCCAGAGGATATTGAGCGTGAGCGAGGTGAAGCTACCAGTGTGGGTGAGTGCAGTGGTACGAGCCAAGGTTCCGCAGACTGAGCATGCTCAGTTGGCCTGCCACGGGCCTGCCAAAGCTTCTGCAGCTCCACCAATGTGGCCTAATTCTGATACAACCGATAAAACTGACGGTACGGCCGGCAAGAGTGTGTGTCTGAGGGTGTGTATGCGTGTCTGTGTGTGTGTGTATGCGTGTGTGTGTGTGTATGCGTGTGTGTGTGTGTGTGTGGGTGTGCAAAAATCCAATCTCTGCTCATCAGCAGCAGCCGTAAACAAATCCCTTTCCCCAGGCGATGGGCATTATTGATCTCTCTGTCATCAGAGGCCCATCTAGGGACAGTCGCAGCTATCGAGTCGCAACCAAAACCAGAATCAAGAGATTCCAGAAAGTTCCGAGCCGCGGCCAGGGCCAGGGCTTCAGCTGGTTGCTGGCCTGGTGGTGAGGAGGAGTGGAGGAGAGAGGAGGGATGCTCCAGTTCCTCGGCCCACGCAGGGCGGGGCTGGCCGTGGGGCTCCACACACACAGAGGGACGGCTGCACTGCCACGCTCTCACAGAAGGCTGACTGATGGAAGTAATGGCTTACTAACTGGGTCGACAGGGAGTGTGTGTGTGTGTGTGATTGAGAGAGAATGTATATGTGAGAGTGTATCATTGTTTGTGGGTCGACGGGGTGTGTGTGTGTGTGTTCTGCGTTAGGGTTGTATGAGCGGGAGTGTATGATTGTGGGTCGACAGGGTGTGTGTGTGTGTGTGTGTGTGAGTGTGTGAGAAAGCATTTGTGAGTGTATGATTGTTTGTGTGTGTGTGTGAGAGAGCGTATGCGAGTGTGTGTGTGTGTAATGTAGGCTAGATAGAGTGCAGTCCTGTGTGAGCCTACAGAGGGGACCCTGAATGCAGTGCATGCTTGCCAACTACAGACCTAACCGGCACTGCACTGTCACAACGCTGCCATCTCGAAAATACTAGATTTATTTGCCATTGAAGGGGAAATTGTGTGTGAAATGCTTCAATAGGCTCACAATTTGTTTTGTTTCATTTTTTGGGGGACACCGACAAAGCTGGCGCGAAATGAACAAACGGTGGTGATAAATAAACATGTCCTGTAGGTCTCCAGACTGTGTGCGCTGTGTGGCAACGAGCGAAACTGCAAACAGCCCATGCAGCCTGCCTCTTCAGACTCTGTTCTAGAAACCGGCTCAGACCAGTCTACTGTCAACAACATCTCAGTGATAATTGTCAACCTGACATTCTGGGTTGTCGTTCTCTGTACTCCCTGATGACAGAGTTTGGCAACAACATGTTACCTGTACGATGAAAAAGGAAGTGGACGAATGTGGAGGATGTTCCATCTCAGGGCTCACAACATTCTAAACAACCGCCCTAAAGACTAGACCAGTATTAAACAGCCCTGCAGACTACAGACTAGACCAGTATTAAACAGCCCTGCAGACTACAGACTAGACCAGTATTAAACAGCCCTGCAGACTACAGACTAGACCAGTATTAAACAGCCCTGCAGACTACAGACTAGACCAGTATTAAACAGCCCTGCAGACTACAGACTAGACCAGTATTAAACAGCCCTGCAGACTACAGACTAGACCAGTATTAAACAGCCCTGCAGACTACAGACTAGACCAGTATTAAACAGCCCTGCAGACTACAGACTAGACCAGTATTAAACAGCCCTGCAGACTACAGATTAGACCAGTATTAAACAGCCCTGCAGACTACAGACTAGACCAGTATTAAACAGCCCTGCAGACTACAGACTAGACCAGTCTTCAACAGCCCTACAGACAAGACCAGTATTGGTTAAACTCTTGTAATCACTGATAATAGAGGGCTGGTAGCAACGGCTCAACATAGATCCTAAGTTGCAGTTGCAGTTGTACTGTATGTGCAATTATAAGGACGACAAGAAATCCGACAAACAAACTCCACCCTTCAGTCTTCCGACTCCCAAAGTGAAGCTAGATCCAGCGCCCCACATCCACATTTGATACCATGTCATACTCTGGCATCCTGTTGGATCCATATTTGAAATTGGGACAATCAATGCAGCTCTGGGACGAGGGGGGACGAGGGGACGTGGAGAGAACCGCTGGGAAATTAGGGCAGTGCCCAGAGCAGAAATCCGAGACGCTGCTATGATTCAGCACAAGCCCCCTCTGGTCCAGTAGGCCTCTTATTGTCCTCCTCCATCACGTTTCACTCCCTCAACATCATCTCTGCATCCTACTGAGGCCCTCCGCTTTCTGGGTTTCCCCATAGCCATGACCAGGATAAACAAACATCCTATTGATCAACAGACAGACTAGCTAGTTAGTTTGTGTCTCATCCCCCACACACAGGACCAAACACAAGCAGGAGAGCGATCTCCTTTCACGACCTCATGCTGTTACTTCACAGCACGTGGGCCTCTGTAAGACCAATCAATACACCATTATCCATGACTGGGAGGAAACTCTTGAGAGATGCCTTTATCTCTCCAGCACTTCCCTGCTGGGGGGGGGGGGGGGGGGGGGGGGGGGGAAAGGGGGGTGTCAGTGATTCAGCATCCGAGAAAGAGCATCACATAGAACCACTGGCAGCTTTCAGTTGAGGATCTCTTCAAATCTATTTCCCTCTCCGAGCTGACAGCTGTCTGCGTCCAGAGCCTCGGCAGGGAACAGCCGAGGGAGAGGCCACAGAACGGGAGCACAGATCTGACGTTATGAGGAGTAGCAGTGATGGACAGAAGTAAGGGCTGCCTGTTAAAAGTCCCTACATTTGATCAAGATCCTATTTGGTCGGGTTAAGCTTTCCATTCGGACTAATGATACAGCCAAACTACTCCAAACAGTGGCTTTTGCCGGAGACTATCCTTTCCAGAGCATGAGCTATAACAAGAAAAAAAAAAAACTGTCAGACTCCCACATATCTAGCCCACTCGGTTGAACATTAAAGTCACTCAGACAAATCAATGGCGTGTGGGCTTAAGTATTCATTCTCGAGGTCCTTCTTATTTCAGTGACATACCTGAATGGTGTGGACCAGGCAGCACACAAAGGCAACCCCAAGGAAGAGAAGGGAAAACAAGGGAGGATCAGTCAGTTATCAGCATGGAACCTAGTAACCCTGGAACCACTGAACTAGGATTGGTCTGCAGGGCATAAGGTGTGCTGTCGAATCACCAGCCGACAGGTATCACTGCATTAGGTTCCATCAGACTGATTTAGCAGGCGCAGGAAAGGAACACATGGGAAGGGGACTGCAGGTCTCTGTGTTTGCTTGTTCATTCGAAAGGAAAGGGGTGCAGTGGTCAGTTAAACAACAGCGCCCTCACCTGGTTGGTTGAGCCAGGTACACCGTGACACATTTACATTTTAGACATTTAGCAGACGCTCTTATCCAGAGCGACTTACAGTAAGTACAGGGACATTCCCCCCGAGGCAAGTCGGGTGAAGTGCCTTGCCCAAGGACACAACGTCATTTGGCATGGCCGGGAATCAAACTGGCAACCTTCAGATTACTAGCCCGACTCCCTAACCGCTCAACCACCTGACTCCCTGACACCCCAGTGCAGCGGCACCAAACCTTACAGGACCTGGAGCAGGACTGCCCAACCCAGGGCTGCAGGAGTGCTAACATCATGTTGGTGTTTGTTCCCAACCCTTCTCAAGAACATCTGGTTCTGATAGGCGTGCGAGGAAGATTGTGGCAGACCCCTCCCACCCTGGTCACTCCCTGTTCCAGCTACTCCCCTCTGGCAGAAGGCTGCGGTCCATCAGGACCAAAACCTCACGCCATAAGAACAGTTTCTTTCCATCTGCTACTGGCCTCTTCAACAAGGCCAAGGACTCCCATTGACATTCATTCACTTATTTAACTATTATAAGTCCATCTAATGGCAATTACAGTATGCATAAGCCACCTTATCTCAGTATCCGATTGCACTATGTTGACCACTCACGCTGCTCATTCTATTATTATTTTTATATACATTTTATTTTATATTTAAATTGTTGTATTCTTAGATTGTTTAGTCCTTAGAAATAGTTAAACGTTTGTACTTTTACTTAATTTAAGATTCGTATATGTTTAGTGTGTTGCACCTCCCTGCCACAGTAAATTCTGTGTTTGTATAACATACATGGTGAATAAACCGGATTCTGATTCTGATATTTAGTTGGTTGACGAGCTGAATCCTGTTTAGAGTGAAAACCCACACGTTTTTTTTTTTTTTTTAGATCTTCAGGAGCTGCTGAGGTTGACAACCCTGGCCTAGAGATTTACAATAGTGCCTTCTCCAAAACGATGTTTGTCACTATTTGGAAGAAGAAAAAACAAGTATGCCTGTATGAGAACCGATGAACCTCCTCAGGAATCCTACTGGATTTTCGCAAACACACAATGTACAGTAAGAGATATAACAAAAGGCAATAACAAAAAGTCAAAAAATACCATTCTTCAACCAACCCCACGGGAGTGCATTGACAGCACTGATGGAATAATGGCAGAACACAGAACTGTGCTAGATACATAAATCTGGTTTGATTTAAGACTGCATGAAACGTTTGTCATGTTTCTAGAACACAGGCTGGTGCTCTGCTGCCCTCTGTTGGTCGATCTCCTCCATTAAACTCGGAGAATGGGCAGGACCAATGTGATTGTGACGTAAGGATCCATTTAGGCTGTGGACTTAATCTTGTTTGTTTGCTTCTCACATTCAGCTCTGCTACCTCTGCACGCCAAACAACTGGATGCGTTTCAAAACACAACATGAAAGAAATCATCTTGTGTCGATGACTCAAGGAATGCACACATAAAGAGCTCCCACACAACAGTGGTGGGCTGGTTGTAACTATTCAATTCATTGTCATACAAGAGCAGTAACAGACGAATCAGAGGGCAGCAGCTGGAGCGAAGAAACAGCCCTGCTTTTGGGAGAGCTGCCAAGCTGAGATACACACACACTTGAAATGAGATCACTGCCTCTGCAGCACTCAGCTCAGAGACCCTGCGTATGTACTGAGAGGAGAGAGGAGAGGAGAGGAGAGGAGGAGAGGAGGAGAGGAGAAGAGGGAAAGAGGAGAGGAGAGGAGGAGAGGAGGAGAGGAGGAGAGGAGAGGAGGAGAGGAGAGGAGGAGAGGAGGAGAGGGAAAGAGGAGGAGGAGAGGAGAGGAGGAGAGGAGAGAGGAGAGGTGAGGAGGAGGTTCTCTCACACTAATTACTGACAGAGCAGGGAACTACGCTATGTAGAGCAGGGGTTCTCAAACTTTTTGGGGCCAGTGACCCCTTACTGGGGAGAAAATGTTCCAAGGACCCACCCCCATAATCATAACCCCCATTCAGCACACCCTTTGTGCTCTTAAATGGGCACAATATGCTTGTTTTATTGGTGCAAATGGTCCCCATCTGTAGACTATTATATATTTTTTTTTCATTTTGTAATGATACAGCACAATTTTACAACGTTATAATTTATGGCAAATCATTTTGCTGACCCCCTGGCTATGGTTCGCGGACCCCTAGGGATCCCCACTTTGAGAACCACTGATGTAGAGGATCTCTCGGCACAGGCGCTGAACAGACACGCCCTCAGACTAAAGCAGGAAATATGCACATGTGCGCGCACACAGATTATGAAACACCTCAGCAATCATTATTATAGAAATGTATCAGAAAATGGCTGTACCAGTCTCTTTCTCTTAAAGTAACTGCTCTGTGCATCCTTTCCTGCTATTTCCTCTCCAGAAGGCATTATTAAAAGGAAGTTCCCACTACCTAATAAGAGAGTCCATGCCAAAATCCCCCTTGATCAAAGAATACATTCGATCCTGAAAAATGACTTCAATTAAATAAGACATTTTCAACCTCAAACTAATTCAGATCAAAGCCGCTTTCATCTTTCCATTGCATATGTTAGAGGAATAAAGGTTTCAGCAGGGCTGACACCCTTGCATGCATGCGACCAAGGATGAGCTGGCAGCCGTGTAGAAAACACGTTAACGCACAAAGCTTCCTTTAGACATTGTTGCATCTCTCTCCTTCTCTCCCTCTCTCCCTCTCTCCCTCTCTCCTTCTCTCCTTCTCTCCTTCTCTCCTTCTCTCCTTCTCTCCTTCTCTCCTTCTCTCCTTCTCTCTCACTCGTTTTTTTTTTCTTCATCGCTAACCATGAACATTTTCAACTTGAGCGAAAGATGCGAGTAGGCGTGTTGCATTGACTTTACATGTAATCTTGCCGCACGAAAATTCGCTTTGCGTTCGGTGTAAACATAGCATTAGTCTCACAAGGGCCTAACATTGCAGTTAAACATGCACACACAAACAGCACCTGAAAAAAAAAAAAAAAAACTTCTGACTTCATAGTTCTCTAAACACACCCCTTTGAATTGCACAGCCAACCATACTAAGAGGAAAACACAGCTCTGTTTGTGTAAGGTTCGTTGGCTTGCTGTAATGTAGCGCTCAAGTACTGCGCAAAAATACCTTCTCCAATGGCCACAACATTAATCTTGCACAGTCTGTTGGGAAACCTGTCGGCAAGGTGTTGCAATGAGACTGCCACACCTAGAACCGGTGGGAGAATAAAACAGACCAGCCAGTCCAATGCATTTCCTAATCCTCCCTCTACTCCCTAGAGAGAGCTCCACACAGCAGTCCATTAGAGGCCAGCGTGGTGGTGTAATAGCTCGACCCTAGCCGGCAGCCATTCCAGTTCCAGCCTAGCCAATCATCAAAGCTAATTCTGAAGCAAAGTCCAGACAGAGGGTGAACGGACTAGGACACTTCTGGGGAGAAGAGGGGGAGATTTTTATTTATTTTGTACTGTAAAAAAAAAAAGGTCTCGAGATCTTAAGCCTCTACGGTTTGGGGGAGGGGGGCCAGTGCATGTGAGACTAGCGTGCCACTGCTAGCGTTTCAGTTGGGAGGGTAACAAATGCACGGTAGAGTAAGAGGAACCTGAACTCATGATTCTACGGGGGCACCGTGTGGCCTTTTCAACAGACACTGGGTGGAACAGATCTGGACACATGTTTGCGACTCATCGTTGTAAGTCCCATGCACTCAGTCACCTCCCTGACAGCACAGACCAACAACTCTATTGTGTCACGAGAGCGGCTTTGGTTACTTTTGCGTTTGGGGTCACCACTAAATGGAGCGTCTGCAGAAATCATTTGCACTTTAAAGAGCTCCAGTCAGGTGTGGAGTTCACGTTCTCATTACTGGAGCTTATGTAAGTCAACACGAAAACAATGACACAAACAAACACACAAACAAACACACATATGGCTGCAGCTGCTGCCTGGATGCTTGAGCATATCTATTAAGGTTTCAAACCTTCATCTCCCTCAGAGAGTGCGAAAGAGCGGTTATTTCTGTCCTCCGTGCGTCTAGCTAGCCTGTAAGGAGTTCCTCCTCAGGGCTCTGGGAATACTTCAACCTGGCAGAGAAGAGGCCGTGATGCATTTCATCAGTGGAGTGGATCCTTGCGTAAACAAAGACAAGCCGCCTTTCTCTCTCTCTCTTTCTCTCTCTTAGGGAGGAACTTGAAATCAGGGAATGCAAACAAGACACTGGCTGACTGCGGTATAAAACCATGATCCATGGCATATTTGTTTCTGAGGGCATTGTCCTGTCAGTCATTCAGACACCTCGTTGGGTAAAGCCAATTGGGAATCTGGCAGCCGGCCAGCTTACGTACTTTCAACCGGGGGAGTGGAACTTCAAGTGTACACATTTACACTGTCACACTGCATGACTAATGACACCGCCTCCTCCATAAATAAACAATGAAAACAAATGTTCTAAAAAGGCGAGCTGCAATCTTCCGGTCCATGTCTTGCTCCCAACTCCAAGCCTGAACTTCGGCTTTGGCTACAGATCTGGATCCCCAGATGAGACGGTGGATTGATGGGGTCCACGGTTGCCAGGGACGGTGGATTTATGGGGTCCACGATTGCCAGGGGGAACCAAGTCCAACAAGACATCATCATCATTGGGTGAATTAACCAAATCAGCCAGCAGAGGTCCTACCATTATTCTACCAAAAGAAGTACATCTGCAGCACAAGTAATTCCAGTATCAATCAACCTATAAATCCTTCGTATTCACTCCCATATCTAATAAAAGAAAGCCAAGCATAGATGGATCAAACACAAACTCCTGTACGGAACAGCATAACGTGTGTGTGTGTTTTGGGGGGGGAAGGAGAGGGGGGGGGGGCGCAGCCCTAGTGTGAAGAACAGCACTAGGGTGGGAGTGCTGCATTTACCCCAGCGTGAGTAGCACCTATATTTAAACCTGGTGTCTCGTGTTGCAGCAACATTCATCCCCGCCTGTGACACAGCATGCCAGGGATGGCGGAGGCCTCGCTGGACGGAGGAATCACAACAGAGTACAGGAGAGCCCGTTAAACGCTCTTATGAAGCTCTGTCCCTCCACCCTAACCCCCCCTCTCTCACCCCCACCCCCTCTCTCACCCTGCCACTAAAACTAGCAGGAAGCTGCAGGGAGCTGTGCAGGGAAACTAATGCTCCATCAGAACAACTTTCTTTCTTCTTCCGCAAGTCCATAAAAAAATACCCCCTTGGCTGTGTTTGTTTAGGGGGCCCAGGCTCGATGCCCATCCCCTTCCAGTGCAACAGGCAGGCAGGCTATCAATAGCACCCAACGAGACGGAGCATAGGAGGGTTTTTGGGCAGTACTGTCCGCGTTGTCGACTATCCGGGAGTCAGCTGACCTAAGACAGACGGACAGCGCTCTAGGGAGTGGAGAAGCCAGCCAGTCTTGAGAGCTCACTGATTACCAGAGCTGTTGGTTATCCCGTCAGCATGTGAGACAATGTGATACGATAGTCAGTCGACTGCACAGCAGGTGTTTGTTGAGGCTGTTGGCAGTGGTCTCCCAGAAAAAAAAGGGTGGGCACACACATAGGAAGTTCGCCGTGGAGAGTGTAGCTGTGGGAGACAGGAGAGTGGGTGGAAGCTACTGGAACAGCAGCATCGCTGGTGAGTGAAGTGCTAAATGCAATACATTATCCAATCACTGCAACTGTCTCGAGATCCCTCTGCATCCTGTCTTAGACACAAAACACCCAGCGGGACAAGAAGCTGGCTTGGCAGGGATACAATTACAATAATGCCATGCAATTTGCATGCACCTGTTCTAAAAGGTTGTTCTCGTCTCATGTGAGAGTTGTGACGAGGCCGGTGAAACCCTGGAGCTTACGAGGCGTAGGAACGGCTTCGGGAAGGAAGGGCTGAGCTGCTTTCTGCTCGGAAACAACCGGAAACCATCAGCAGCATCGCTGGTCTTCTCCAGATGTCTAATAAGAATGCAGGGGCAGACTGACTGTAGGAGGGCCTCACTGCTGCAAGCCCTGGGGGAGCGATGTTAGTCTAGTTGGGTATTGGGAAGCTTTGCTGTTGTGGTCTTACGCAAGGAGGTTTTATCTGTAGGGCTGCTGTCCAGAATGGAGCACTGGAGAGAACGCCAGTCATCTGGAGGGGAAACCACAACAGAGAAGGCGAACACCCAACGGTGGTCAAATCAAATCAATTTGTATAGCCCTTTTTACACGCAAGCATGTCACAGAGGGCTTCACATACGCCCATAGAAATGCCCCTCAACCAACCTAAACCCTCAAGGAAGACAAGGAAAAACTCCCAAAAAAACTCTCAACAGGAGAAAAAAAATTAAAGAAACCTTGGGAGGAGCAATTCAGAGAGGGATCCCCTCTCTGAATGGTAATGGGTGGTAATGGGTCTCCACGCAGAACGCCCCCGAGCACAGCTGGACAGGTCCATTTACTGAAGCTCTCTGTGGCAAAGTAGAGGCTTTAGCTGACAGTTGATATTGATACGGTTGACACATGCTTCAGGGGACAGTCGGAGCCAGGTCCGTGTGCTCTGCTACAGAGAGCAGGGGGATCTGGGTGAAAGACCTGTCTGAGACACGACAACCAGGCAATGTGTTTAGAAGAGGTCTGGACAGAGTGAGTTGTGCGTGGGGGGTGGGCAGGCAGGGGGGGGGGGGGGGGGGGATCAACGAAAGCTCCAGGCCCAGGGTGGGACATTAATCTCTCTCTGACTGGTGCTAAATTGAAAACTTGGCAGCAAGCAGCACATCAATGCTGCCCAGCCTCATCCTCCAGTCCCCTGTATGATGGTGGGAGAGGAGGTAAAGTGCTGCTTAGCCTTCTTCTCTAAACAGGTCTCCTTTATGGTTCGAGATGGATGTCGCGCAGCTAGGAAAGACAGAGGGACTCTGCCATGGCCTGTTTAAGCTGGCAGGGTGAAATTGTAACAATTTGTTTTTCGAAAAGAGAAATCGTGTTCCAAGCACTGGCTGGACTTTCTTTTTCTTTTTTTACGTGGCGCTCGGAGAGCTCCCACAGCTGCTCCTGGTGTGAGCAGAGACACAGCCTCCCAGAGTCCCAACCTCCCAGAGCCCCAGCCTCCCAGAGCCCCAGCCTCCCAGAGCACCCGAATCAACACATACAATCTGGGCAACAACTGGACCGAACTGTGCTCACCGGACTGAGAGAAAGACGGAGGGAAGAGAGACAGAGAGAGAGACAGAGAGAGAGACAGAGAGAGAGAGCTGTTTGTATGGGCACAATACTCTCTACTTTTTAAACAGCTTATCACACATCCTTGTTTAGAAGGATGAAAACTTGGCTTGAGTCACAGGGACAAGATAATGGATTTCACAAAGGAGCAACAGGTTGGGTTTTCATCCTACTTGGCATGTGTGTAGTGCATGTAGCTGGTGGGGACTCAAAGGGAAAGTAAATTAGCCATCAGAGCAACGAGGAAAGCTAATGTGGGTATGTGTACGTGAGCGAGTGTGTGTTTCTCTCACTAAACTGCGTAGGCTAACAAATTAGCCTACGCAACGTAGTCTGGGGTGCAGAATAGAATGAAGCCGCTGACACTACAGTCTACAGTAATAACAGATTGATATGGCTCAGTAAAGAACCTCGATACAGACACAATCCCATTTCCAACAAGCCAGCCCTGTCCCTTGGACTCAACCTGGCCCATGATCAGCAAAGGCCAGCTCATAGCAGATTATCAAAACTGGGATTAAGCCTTACTATAAGCTCAACTGCTCTGAGCTTCGAATCAAAGACATCGCACTGCTAAGAGGCTTTGAAGCCAAAGTATTATTCCACGACCGAACCCTAGAGGAAGAACATTCATTCACCACTCAGAGGGGCTCAGCTATATAGTCTGTGGCTACAGAGGATTCCTGTCCGAGAGTGCATCTATCCAGCTGAAGCTGAAACTGAGCGAGACAAAGTGACTGGGTCTTGTGAAACAGGGTCTGGCCCTAGCCCAGGGCTCCCCGGTCTCTGCCAGGTCTGGGCTGAGATCTAACACCAACGGTGAGAGAATCTGTCACCACGCACAGAGGAAAACCACACTGGGGACCCTCTCTTTGCACCAGGATGGGGCAGGGGGAGTGGGCTTGAAGACTAGGCCCCTGTTTGCATGGTACCCATGTGCGCATGTCGATTTCCCACCTTTACATATCAAACAGAAGTTGGTTGGTCGGTGGTTTTGAAGCCACGCTGGCCAAAGCACCGTCCATGAACGAGCGGTTTCTAAATAACAATATCAGTTAGAATAAGATCAACAGTGAATCCGATGAAATATCATCAGAGAAGCAAACAGAATTCTAGCGTTTACTACTGGCATGACTCGGGCCAGCTTTCGCATTGAGAAAAGGCCTTAATCAGCACCTGGGGCAGTCATAGACATGAAAATCTCCCTAGTCCTTGACTCTCACACACACACACACACACGCACACACACACACACACAGCTCGCCAGATGGCAGAGACCCCACAGAGACCGCAGTGCATGAGAGCGGTCGGAGCAGCTCAAAGCTGACTGACTGTTGCCTGCGGCAACGGGACTCAAGGGGACTCCAGAGTCGTGGAGCCAGAGACAGACATGACGAACAGCCAATCCAGATATGCTGGTTTCCCCTCCCAAATCTCATTACACGCACACACACAAAGATCCTCAAAAGGAGTGGCCGGGTGAGTCAGCGACACAACTGTCAGCCTCTCCCTGTTGAGCAGGGAGTAAACACTCCCCTCAGCGCCTGTGGAGTCTGACTGCAGCAGAACCAGAGTCCCCTGCAAGCCATAACAGGAACGATGGGGAACCTTCTGCATCAACAAAGCTACCCTCTCACTGAGTGGCCTGTTAGAACAGCCTGAACGAGGAACCCCTTGGGCCCACGCTTCTCTTTTTGTTTCACGCATTCCCTTCACGGCTCGAGCCTAGTTTCCCGCTTGGGTTTTCCCAGATAACTCTGTCTGATCGATACGAACGCTTTGAGACATCCTCCTGGGAGGAGAGCTATTCAAAGTTCAAAGGCTGCAGACACTGAGATGTGTGGGTTGGGACTGTGTGTGTGTGTGTGTGGGTGTGTAGGGGGACAGAACAGGAACTTCCTCCCTGATGAATCCGGCCACCTTGCCCCCCTGCCGTTCTCTCTCTCTGTGTGCAGCCAGGTAGACTCAGAGCCCCATTAGCTGAGTACCAAACGCTCCCCTCTGACTGAAGCGAGATCAGCGGGGAACCATTCCAGGGCTTTTCTGCCGGGCAGGCTAGCTTGCGAGCTGATTCACTTGAGCAGAGCATCACTCATCAAAATGAAACAAATCCACAAGCGTTCCGCGTCTGTGACACGCTGTTCCATCCTGCAGATCTGATAACGGCACGCCTCGCTTTTATAGACGCCTTAAGAAGCTCCGGCCCGTGGGCCTGGAGCCGCAGCTCCAAAGAGAGGGTTGAGGTTGGGGAGGGCCGTGTGAGGCAACAGATCCAGTAAGACTTCCCCCAAACTCCTCCCTACTCTAGACGGATGATGATTCTCTCTGTTTCAAAGGGAGAAGCATGAGTGGAGCTGCAGATGTGCCATAGGGGTCAGGTGGCTGAGCTGAGCGGTTAGGGAATCGGGCTAGTAATCCGAAGGTTGCCAGTTCGATTCCCGGCTGTGCAAACTGACGTTGTGTCCTTGGGCAAGGCACTTCACCCTACTTGCCTCGGGGGAATGTCCCTGTACTTACTGTAAGTCGCTCTGGATAAGAGCGAAATGTAAATGTAAATGTAAGCAGACAGACTGGAGGTTCCTTCTCCAGTCAGGACACAGTTTGTGACCCAGTCGCTAGCCTAACCCTTAAAATAACTACAAGGCTGCAGACCTACATGCTTTTTGTGGGACGTAATAGGTTTTCATTGGGTAAATACAAGCCACAACATTGAGCAATTACTGTTATCATTACTGTAGAATCAAGAAGCATAATAGAAAGATAGGTTTTCTTGGAAAGCAGCGGTATCAATTATTGATCCACTGGTAAAACGTCTGTGATGATGAGTCGTGCTTGACATGTCCTGCAGTCAGGAGAGTTCGCTAATCTTTTTAAAGCACAGCATCAGCTACAGCCCAAACATATAGGAACACGCTGGGGAGACTTTTGTAAAAAATTGGCCAGATTTCAGTTGACATGCTTTCCTCTGTTCTGTGGGATGAATAATGCAGCAGGAGGAATGAAGCAGCCTAATGAATATGGTGGTGGCAGAGCCGACTAGCTAGTCAAATATTTATGTTTCATATTGGAGTTTACAGAGGAGGGCTGTGCTGTTCCACCATGTCCTCAAAGAACATTGACTTTGATGGAGGTCTTGTGGGGGAAAAACTTTTCCCCGAATTAAGAGGTAGGGAGTCAGGTGGCTGAGCGGTTAGGGAGTCGGGCTAGTAATCAGAAGGTTGCCAGTTCTATTCCCGGCCGTGCCAAATGACGTTGTGTCCTTGGGCAAGAAACTTCACCCTACTTGCCTCGGGGGGAATGTCCCTGTACTTACTGTAAGTCGCTCTGGATAAAAGTGTCTGCTAAATGACTAAATGTAAATGTAAGAGGTAGGGTCGGACACACCAAGCACAGCCAAGCACAGTCCGAAAACAGTCTCAACAACAGTCCAGAAAACCCTATGAAGCCTGAAAGAAACATAGGGAGTGAAGAGACATGAGATAGTAGAAGTATGGAGCTATTTCAGTGCCAGCACAAACTGAATCAGCATTTAACAGTTTTGAATTAGAAATGTTCAAACTGAATAACCAACTGTTTGCTCAATTAGAAATAGCATTTCACAGACTGAAATTGAATCTTTGAAACTCAGAGAAATCATTAGGGGAAGAACACGACAATGATGCTCTCTGTAGGCAATCTCCAATCTACAGGATACTGCAATAAACGGGCAAACTATATGCATCAATACATTCACAACGCAAAGGTCAACACCAATACATAACTACAGTGTTTCCCCTACCATTATATTAGGGGGGCGCCCCACCCCCCCAACGCCCCCCCCCCCCCCCCCCCCCCTCTGGAAGGTCAAGTTAATTTAGAACATTTATGTAGCGCCAGATCACAAAATAAGTCATTTAAGGTTACCTTTCCTATAAAACAGGTCTAAAGCTTGCTATCTTATTAAACAAACTAAATGGCCTTATGTTATTTATCTTATTTACACGACGGCATGTCATTTCTGTTCCTACATGGTCGCCCCCCCCCTCAAAGCTGTAAACGTAGGGGAAACACTGAACTACAACATAACATTTTACAGACCACACACTACTACACAAACTCTTCCTTGTGGGCTTCAGAAAGAGTAACATCCACTCACTCTGGTCATGCCCACTCATAGACTCGTGGCCGGAGGTCCTCGATATGCCTCCCTGACAGCCCCTCCAGTGCTCTGCTAGGAGATCTGCCCACTATCCAAATATCTTTGACACACAAACCCTTTCTCCTCATATCCTTAGCAACTGCAAAAAGGTTACTCTTTTTAGCTGGAAAGACAGAACCAAAATATCATTAACCTGGCCCTGGCTCAACCTACTCATCGAACGCTCAAACCTGGAAAAACTCACAGCAACAGCACAGCTAAGGCTTTATGTTATCAAACATTTGTACACATTAACCCACAAATACTATAACAGTCCCTTGTTACAATCAATCTGAGTTTGAACTGAGAAGTACTCATCCGATAAGATTTACATTAGATTTCAACCCATTTGATTCCATTTAAATCTGTAACATTTAACATACAATATTTAGTTTTAACATTTCAAATTACAAACTATTAAATGCAGATTCCCTTTGTGCTGGCATCAAAATAGCTCCATAAAAAAAGTCTACAGGCCTAGGCCTATTCGCTGTAAACAACTCTTATGGGCACAAAATGGACCCTCATCATTTGATTGGGGTTCAACATTCATCCAAGATATTTTATCTTGCATCGCCACAACAGTCAAGCCACTAGACACCACTGATCAGATACACACCATCGGAAGGCTCATCCCAAGTGCTCAAAGACCCTTCACACACAGGTCACAGAGGACAGAGCTCATTAGTGTCCATTTATACGCTGACACATCATTGCTTCAATGTTGAGTTTAGCCAATTTCTCGTCTTTCCCTCTGCTTGAACCTCAACCCAAATAGGGATTAGGTTAAATATGGGATTATGTGCCCCTCGGATTAATGAAATCTGTCAGATGGTTTGGCACCCTGTCTCGACAACAGACATGAGTTTGCAAAAGAAGTAGGTCTAGGCCTCGTCACTGACCTGGCTGTGGATCTCGTGCCAACATTAATTTGAACTGCAACGTTGCACCCAAAAAGAAAATGTTGCTTTCATAGCATTGTTGACCGAATTATTTGTAGGCCTATACTGTAGAACAGCTAGGTTATACATTTATAATGAGGAACTTAATGACTTTGGATTTCCTATTGCACATAAATCAACAGAAATGTCGTACATAACCAACATAAAGACCTGGCCACTCACTGCAAATATAAATGAGATGAGATGCCATAATTAAAGGCAATTAAATGAATGAATGAATAACATTGAGAGAGTAGAAGTTTAACATCTCTCAATCCATCTCTCAACAGCGCTATTTAGATTTATGTACCTAAACCTACCACACTAAAACCTATGACACACCATACTTTGCCAGCATAAAATAAGGGAATTAGAAGATCACTGTAGTCTCTATCAAAAGGAGCCTCTGTTTCGAGTCATTGATCCCAGGCTAGATCCATACAGCTGACTGGGTGTCCAATAAGCGATTTGCCTCCCTCTACAATCTCAGTACAGGGCTGTAAAACAGACGAGTTAAGCTGGAGGAGAAACACCGATTCTCTGATATGTGGATTATCCCATTAGCTCTTGGCAGAGCAGCAAGGCTTCGGGATTCAGTCCTTCGTTTTAGGACCTGTTCTCCCTGCTCAACTAGGAGATCCTTGGTGAGCTGAATACTTTCAAGGGGCCCAGAGAGACGACACTGGCAGAGGACTGGAGCTTGGGAGTGCAGTAGTTGCAGCAATGCGCTCCATTGACCACCTCATCCCTCTGCCGAGCTCAGGATGATGATGAGAGGCTATTGTGGCCACCGCAGAGAGGGCCTTTCACTGTGACAGGCAGGGGAAGTGAGGGAGGCACAGCGACCAAAACAGGCTTCATTTCACTAACTCTACAGCATGCTGCTTGTAGGAGCACAACTGATTTAAAAGAATACAAGAGTAAAAGTAGCT
Organism: Osmerus eperlanus; assembly: GCF_963692335.1. Classification (NCBI taxonomy): domain Eukaryota; kingdom Metazoa; phylum Chordata; class Actinopteri; order Osmeriformes; family Osmeridae; genus Osmerus; species Osmerus eperlanus. The sequence goes on along the minus strand of NC_085022.1, from coordinate 20,450,045 downwards.
CTTCTCTTTGAAATGGTAGATAACAACCGTCTCTCCTCTGACTCTCTCCTTGCATACAATGGTCTACTGACAGAACACATGATCAAGAACTGTGCCACCCTCAATAGTGGCAGTGCTGAACACAACAACCAACAGCCAAACTCCTAGTTCACAGCTTAACACCTCCTGACTATGTGATTTACTCCCTGCTGGCAGAGAGCTAGCTGGCAGTTGAAACTATGCTCTTCAAAACAAAGAGGTTTAGGCCATGCTGGCACGATTCTGCAAGCAAACGACCCAGAACCTCGGTTATTCTGAAGCTCAGTCGGGCAAAAATGATCTGATTAACATCTGCAGTGACCTTTACTGATTCAAAGCCCACAATGACATCAACAAATCAAATCTCCCAAGCTCCAAGCCCCCACATCACACTGACAACCTGTGGCCTACCTCGCTACGACTCTCTCACGGCCCACAAATGGATAGAGACGACATCAGCAAGAACTGCTGCTCAGTGCTCCCCATGTGGCCGGCCGAGCAACCAAGCCGCAAAACAAGTCTCTCATTCAGCAAATCTCTCACGCCGACATACTCCAGCAGACTAGATAAGTATGTTTAATGGATTCCATACTTATTAGGGCAAGGCTTGTTCCCTATCAGACTGAGTCTGAGTTCAAAAGTTTCACAACAAACCTCAAATGCATGACAATGCACTGTGTCAAGTGTACCTTTTTCTGAAAATCGCCACCAAATTCTGACGGAGACCATCCTCATGTCATGCAGAATTTGGTTGGTGATTTTTTACTGGAATATCAGATTACTGCCTCTCTGTTCTACTGTTTGGCAGTATGCCACAAGGCTCCTCGAATTCATGAGGAAAGATTGCCTTGTTAACACAGAGAGGAGTGAGGATGGGAGGAAATGTGACTACTCTCCAGCATTCCTGTTCTCTGTACACTCTCTCTCTTCCTCTTTAAAAAAAATGGAAGCTGCAGTGTATTCATGCAGAGTAGAGCATGTGCCAACACACAAAGGCTCACTCATGTGTCTGACACATTTCACTTTTGAGAGGCAACAAGGCAGGGCATTGCATCTACATGGATGTGACACATTCTGAGCAGTAGCTAGCTGTAGATGGATCACATGATGGTCTCTGATTACGCACACTCCTGTCATGAAGCCAATGGAATGAAACGTTAAGACATGGTGACCTCAGCTAACCTCTTCGGTGAACATCACATCGTAAATAGAATTCTCGAATATAGTTGAGAAGGGTGGGAGTTAAATTTGAGGAATAGAAAGTGTCTTTCCCTGAGCTAGTGGAACACATGACTCCCACAAACACAAATGCAAAAACGGTTTCAAGTTATCAGCATATATACATACACACCAGCACAATCATGGTCAAAATGTGAATGATGTTTATGTTTGAAACTGAGACCAACTGACACTTTGCTCACTGCCTGTATCTGTATAAAGACTAATCATTAACCATGCTGACACTATATGCAAACAAAGGAGTAAAGCTCACAGGACAGTCATTTTCTAAACATGTTATTTTCTTTCAAAATCAGCACCGCAAAGAAAGGGTTGGGCTTTGTGTTTCATACAAAAGTTGTGAACATCAGAGGCAATAGAAGATGTGGCATTCAGACATGACACTACACAACATCTCCGTTGTCATCCGTGTGACAAGTATGACTTACAAAGCGGGCCAAACCAAGCATTAATCAAGATAATGATAAAGACATGTTGAAGCAGGATGGCTGCAAAATTCTGACTCACTTGATGAAACATCGTGCTCCCTCGAAAGTATATCCTTCTTCCCAACCAGTCGGTAGATCTGATGAGGAAACAGATTAAACAACAGACTAAACAGGGTTGATTGGTATGCCAATGAATTACATTATAACAGCTGTCAGGGGGGTGGGTGTCGCGGTGCTGGGACCAACCATGCACACGGCCGCAATGCCATTTGGTCAGAGTGCGAGCACCTTAGGCTACCTAACAGACTTCAAGCGATACAGTCACAAGTGACAAAACGGTAGCTAGTTAGCTAGCAAGATAGGTGGCCACTGGTTAATGAGTGCTACACACAGTAAAATTGACATTATTTATGAATATCTAATTGATGTGTATATGTTTGCTATTTGATTCAGTACAGTGTTCGCCCATAGTAGGTTAATTTAGTGGCGACTAGTCAAGTAAGTTCGTATGTAGCTAGACTAGCTTTTCTAACCGCGTATCAGCAGCAGCTGTCGCTGCTGGAAAAATGTCAATCAATTACACACTGGCTTTGCTGCGTTACCTTGCTAGCAGGGCAGCGAGGTGTTTAGCTAACGATATTAGTTACCGAGATGGTTGTCAAGTTCGAAATTTGAATTGTCTCATGTTAATCGTATTTCCTTTTTTTACCTAACGCAGTGGACGAGTGTGTAGGTGGCCAGGTCAGGTAGTTAAGGCTAGCTAACGATACTGTTAGTGCTAGCTGTAGTGCCAAATGTAGGGTGACCAAATTAACCGTCCAACGACTCACTGGCACCAGTGGTGTGGGCACCACCACGCTCAAGAAGAACAAATCGTTACAGATTTTCGCAGTACGCGAACCAAAACCAACACATCAAAGTAAGCAGTAGCAAAACAGAAACAGAGCGAGTTTCTTTGAGATTATGCCGTTGGAAACACAGCATTGGCGTGTACAACATCAGATAATCTTAAAAGAAACTTCTCCACAAATGAAGTCGGCATACCTGGAGTTTTTCTGTGCCCGGTTATTACTGCCTCGCCACTTACTGGATGCAACCAGGTTGTACTCTTCGCTTCTTCGCTGTTGGTGAGAAATGGAAATAGTGAAAACCCGTTGTAAGATGTGCCTAAAAGAGTTACAATCATACATTAAGCCCGATAATAAAATCCAGTATGTCTTTACTTGATGAAGAAGACACGTCCATCCCGAGTAACCCCATAACTCCAAGAAGAAGGGAGACAAGAGATCCACTCGGGGTGTAGATCCGCCGCCATGTCTGGCAATACTAGTACTACAGCATTGAATAGCGCGTCTCCGCTCGAGCCGCGCGTACACCGAAACCTTGGCAACGGGCGGGTAGCTGTAAGGCTAAAAAAAGTGAATCACTGGAGGTGCGGGCCTTTTTAAAATACTCATTAATGTCCTATGCATTTCCCCATATATAATCCGACATTTTACATTGGCAATAGTTGCAGTTGTAAAATGCATGTTTTACCAAATGAAATGGACTAGGATTGTGAGAAACAGATCATGCACGATACATTTTCCTTTACTAGACTAATACTGTTGCACACAACAGACAAAAAGTCACATGAAGCCTAATTAGATTCCTTATCAAAAAGGAAGATTATATAGCACACCCTGCCTTGCTGCTACACTTTAAGTAATATTTCTAAATGTGCCCTTAACTTCCGATAAATAAACTCCTCTTATGGCATTGCTGTGCAGTCGGCAGTGTCAGCTCTTTACACCACACAAAGAGAGGTCACCCAACACCTCGGTAGTTATGCCTGGCTTGTTTGTTGGCTTTACGCGGCATTGTGCTTAAGACTGTACAGTTTTCGCAGACATGGCTTGTGATTGGTCACTGAGTGAGCGCCTCTACTCGGGTCAGGCACAGGCAGGCGTTGCTCGTGGATAGGGAATCAACAAAGAAAAAAAGATCCATTACTTTACCTGGTCACATTTCTAACATTGAGCCCATTGTATGCTCTCCCGTGGTGATGCTGTCAGGGAAGTGACCTGTGACTAGAGCCTTGTTACAGAGAGTTGTTTGTTCTGCTCAAAACCAACAGAGCAGCAGCATGGACGGTGGTTTAAAGAATTTCTAAAACAAACACAAAACAGTGGTCGGTGAGGAGAATTCTCTGCTGTAGTGAACGACAAGAATGGCAAACAAATTAAAACCAAAGTTGTTGGTGTAACCTTCCCATCGGCCCTGTATTGATTGAGAATGGAGAGAGAGAGAGAGAGAGAGAGAGAGAGAGAGAGAGAGAGAGAGAGAGAGAGAGAGAGAGAGAGAGAGAGAGAGAGAGAGAGAGAGAGAGAGAGAGAGAGAGAGAGAGAGAGAGAGAGAGAGAGAGAGAGAGAGAGAGAGAGAGAGAGAGAGAGAGAGAGAGAGAGAGAGAGAGAGAGAGAGAGAGCAGTAGTGGTGCAGCAGGATGCCAGGCCCAATACAAATAGCAGTAATGTGTCTCAAGGAGACCCATCACTCTCTAAGTTTGCCTCAGTTCGTCCACTTTTTCTCCCTAACTCGATGTGACTTTAATTTTCCTTACCTTTAAACTGACAATAACAAAAGAAATAATAAATAAGATACCTCTATGAAGAGTTTTAAGACTATCTCCCATTTTAAGAATAGCCGTCCTCTCCATTTTTCCTACTCTGCGTTTTTTGACCAAGGTCAATAAGGTATGAATTTGCTTTGTCAAAGCCTGATACCGATTGGTCTATACCCACAGGGTCTGAAGGTGAGGTAGTGTCTCGCCGAGGAGGAACGAAGATACCCTGTTTCCTTTTCCAGGGAAAAGGCTCAGTTTCAGCTTGAGAGAGGCTGGACGTTTTTAGTAGAGCAGTCCAGTAAAAGAAAAAAGAGGATGAGGAAAAAATGATGGAATCATATTTGACTTTCGACAAACTTTAGCCAGCAAAAAAATTAGATCAAGATCATTTCAGTGGGGATCAGTAAGGGGTCAGACAGCTGAGCGGTTAGGGAATCGGGCTATTAATCAGAAGGTTGCCGGTTCGAATCCTGGCCGTGCCAAATTACGTTGTGTCCTTAGGCAAGGCACTTCACCCTACTTTCCTCTGGGGAATGTCCCTGTACTTATTGTAAGTCACTCTGGATGAGAGCATCTGATAAAATGACTAAATGTAAATTTCGTTCACTTGCGAATTCAGTGGTAATTGAGGCATTGTTGCTTGAAAGCTCAAGAAACTGAAGGTTTGAACCTTAAGGTTTGAACATGCATAGGGAACGGAGCAGACCGTTACATTTCCACTACAAAAGTCTGGAAGATTAAGCTGGGTATCCCGGTTGATTCCAAAGTTCAAGCTGTCTTGGTATTGTTAAGAGTAGTGCAGTATACCGCTTGCTGTTCATGGTCTGTCCATATTGACACAAATGACAGTCCATTGCACAGGGGCTATTGAATCCTTTTTCTTTTACAGCCACAGGCATTTCTTTAGTGAAGTCCACCGTTGCCTAGATCCTGCTAGGGGTGAATCATGTGTGTTCGGCCCTGCTTACATATCAACCCAAAGAAGTCTCGTTCCTCTGAACGCCCTCATATCCTGAGGGCCTCATCACATTTCTGCAGCTTGTCACATCTGTCTCTGCTGAGGCTTATTTGAAATATGTGTTGTTTTAGCTACTGTCCTAATTAACATGGAGGTGGGGAATCCACTGTCACCATTCTCCCAGGGAAAAAGAGACAAATTAAAGTGAGCTATCTTTAGAGATGCGTTATGTTTCCCATAGTGGTTGACAAGACTAAGACGATACCCATTGTCGTTGGTTGTGGGATACCAGAAAATGAGTCACAATAAATACGTTCAGCACAGAGATTTTATCCTGAATTAGCAGATGAGGATGACATTGTCTCCAATTACAGTACATTACTCTCAAAAACCCTCCCCCTACAGAAACTAATAGGAGGAAAAGAAAAACAAATAAACATGGAAACAACCATACCAGACCACAGGAGCAAATGAGTCCTTGGCCCCCATGGAACTGTCCCATCTGTTTATCCCCTCTCTTGGCAGGCTACTGGGTTGAGTGGACTGACTCCCCCTAAAATGTCACTCTGGCCTTAAAAGTTAGCTAACTGTTTTTTAACATTTCATGCTAAATGAGCTGTGGAACTGCCTTAGAGATCCACACATGTGCAGATTTATTCTAACTACAGCCCCTCTGATATGGTTGCTTTGTTGTTGAAGGAGAGGACTGTGAGCAGAGGCTTGTGGAATTGTTACGAAAAAAACTGTTTTGTAAGCAGAGCAATTTGAAGACAATCAGATTTCTCTCTCGGTTCTCAAATCCGAGAGAGAGGAAATAATTAAGAACTCACAGCATTGTGTCTGGCTGATACTGTGCTTTGAGGTCTTACGTAATTGCTCCAGAATTGTAAAAAAAAGAAAGAAAAAAGAAGAGGTTCTTTTCAACATCTCAGGCCAGACTTGAGGCGTCAACATGTAATTAATGGATGTGTATATCAAGCAGCTGTTTGAGCGCCTTTGTTCTGTTGCCTGTCCTGCAGTCGTTATCCTCAGTGACTGGTCTCCAAGCTCTGAGGTTGCTGATTGACCACTTGGTCCTTAGTCTGGGTCCTCAGTGTCTCAGGCAGGATCACAGGCAACCCTGACATAATGGCTTGTTTTCATCTGTGCTAGTTGTTGTGCAAGACCAACTATTTGTCCTCAAATTGGGGAGATGTTATCCCAGCTCTACACTGCGCCTGTGCATAGGTTGTTATGGTACCCGTGGTACAATGGGTTGGAATGTAGTAAATATAACAGCCCACTAGCTTGTGTGGCTCACTGTATAGTCAGAGTTCACACTGTCTGTTCCTCTGAACTGAATGTGCTCTACTCTTTCTCTCCTATTTCAGAGTATCATTTTACAGGCATCTATTACCCACAAGCCAGTGCTGCTATTAGGGTCAGTCAAATCAGCAGGCGCTGGTGACACTGAGTGGTACTGATGGAAACAGTGGCATCATGTTGGCTTAGATGACGGTAGCAGTAGTAGTTTGGAAGATGTGTGCTAAAGGTTATTCAATTGTTAGATCGTTTGGTGGAATCAGTTGTCAAGTCAGTTAATAGTTCCCAATTTAATTCTTGGCTTTTACCAAATCTGCTGTCAATGTCCATGTCTCCTTTTAAGGACTGTAATGAAAGATACTACTTGGCCAGGATGTTAAACTTATTCCACACCTTCTGTAATCTCACTATATGAGGTTAACATGATGACCTCATAGGGATTTCATGGGGGTAGGGTGCAGTCCAAGTGGTTTTCCTCCCAGCACAGCCGCACAGCTTTTATGAGATATTTCCACAGATGATGTGTGTCATTAAAACCATAAGGAGTGAGCAATCTGCTTAGTGATTAGGGAATCATGTTGTAAGTGGTCTGGGGCAACAGCAATTAAAATGGCATTCTGATCTCTAGGAATCTTTCAAAAGCCAAGGCAAATCCAGTTGTTGTGGAAATAACTCAATTATGACATTTGCAACTCACTTGTGCTCGCTGGGTTTAAAGTCTTTGTTTTAAAGCACCTTGATAGCTTAATCGCCAGTAGGTTGGTCCTCTGGAAAGCTACTGACGACCTCATTTGCTGATTTAAAAGGTGGACTTTGAGTGAAATTTTGAGTTATATTGCCCCGTCTACCATAGACACCTAGCTGATTCCTAAGATAATGTGGAAACGTGCACTAGTGCTATTCCACTTTGGTCCTAACGCATCTCTACAGTATGTAGGCAAGCACATCGCACAACACAGCACATTACATATCGATTGCGGTGCATAAGATGTAGCTGGCATAATTACTTAGCGATCCATGGGTGGCATTTAAGTAATGAAGTAGATGATTAATTAAAGTGTGGGTCTGTTTAATATTGATCAGAGTCTTTAGCTCGTCTCCGCCACGCTGTATAAATAACCCCTCGTGGGTGGGAACCTTGGATGTTCCCAAGCCATTAAAAATCATCACTTTTGCTGACAAAACACATCCTGACACACGTGTCCCCGAAGTTTCATCTTCACGAGTGCAAATTCATCCTGTTCGCTGTGTATTTATGCGAACCTATAAAAGATTATATCGACCCTCCCCAGGGGAATCACCTTGGAAGTGTTACCTGAGTGTAATGGATTTGAAGGCATTCAGTCAGTATTAAGTGGATGTAACTGTTTTGGCCTATATCGTGCCACTCCAACTCTAGTGTATGAAATCAAACAAACTTCTATGTATTTCAATGGTCATCAACACCCACCACTCAAGTAGCCAAGTGTGTTTGTTGAGTGTCGTGTACCAGAACGTCTAATGATGTACAGGACTTCCACTAAATGTGGAACTTACGACCCAAATCTCTTTTCCATTTTTTCTTTTTTCCTGAGTTATTCCTTGTCTTTCTTGAGGTTTGAGCTTCTTGAGGCTGATCTATGGGCATCTGTGAGGCCCTCTTTAACATTGCTTGTAAAAAAAAAAATGGGCAGTACAAATTAAATTTGATTTCCTCCAGCTGGGAAAGCAAGAGTTGTGACAGTCATAGTTGAATTGAGTCATGTGACTCAGGTCCCAGGTCATGTGAGACAGGACAGTCAGGAAGACCGGAGTCGTGTGCAGGGCAAACCTCCAGAGCCCCTCATGGACCATCGGACCTCTCTCACGCCCCAGCGAGGAGTGGGACGAGCTCAACAGTTTCCTGTCAACTTTTGTTGACAAACTCTCAGGCAGATATGTTTTATAAACTAATAGGATGGATGAGCGTAAAGTTAAGTGTTGTGGCTCAAACAGTCTCTGTCTTCATATTCAGCTATGATTGTCAAGGGGAGGACTACTCCCATGGAAATGGTATCTGTCTTCCATGTGGTCGATGACCATCAAAAGGGATAAAAGCAAAGCTTTGTGTTGTGAGGTATTGTCATTGAGCTTTAGATCTCCAGAAAACACATTGTCGGAGGCACAAAGCAGTATTGCATGATTCAGCATTTTGGCTTTAGCATGTGGAGAAAATAATTCTACTCCCACCCTCAGTGGATCCACAAAACAGGCGCACAACAACAGCGCTAGGCTAAAAACATACATTACCTTCTTAAATCATAAAAAAAAAAAAAAATCTTCCATGACTCAATGTCGAGAAAAAAAAGGATGTCAACACTATCGCTTTTCAAAACAAGTACTATGTAAGAACTGCAAGAAATGTACTGTGCGATCCAGCCTTTGACATATATTTATGTATGAACAGCTGTCGTGCTTTGAGCTATTTGCTCCTAGGACGTCTGCTAATTTGCCAAGGTCAGACGAGAGAGAACGAAAGATGGAGGAAAACAACCCACACATTTTGCTCTGTCTTTGTGTGATCAATCAAAGCAGATTCGCATAATCTTTCCCCACACCGACTGTATATTTAAAAAAGCATGTACAATGTGTTGTTTCTTTGCCTTTTGTCCTGCAATCTTCACCTGAGCACTCTATAGTTTTCTTCAGGCTATAGAGGGAATTACTCAGGTTTCTCTCCACCTTTTGTACAGTGTCAGAGCCACTTAAGACCTCGACTACAGGAAATGTGTCAGTGAAGATTATTATTGTGTAAAAAAAAAAGACCCGCGGCCGGTCAAGGGACAATGAGATTCATTTTTGACGTCACAAAGTTTGGCAAGTCTCTTCATGACCCCAGATTCTTCTGAAGTTGCAGATTCCCTCTGTTACTGTATGTGTCATGTACGTGTCATTGTGTGTGTGTGCTCATGCGTATGTGCTTCTATACATACCAATGAGAGTATTCATGCACGTGTGTGTGTGTGTGTGTGTGTGTGTGTGTGTGTAGCATAGCGTGATCCATGGCCTCTGCCACAGCAGCATGCATATATCACAACCTGACCCATATCCTGGACTAGTGAGTCATTGAGTTCTCTCCTCCCCCTTCTATATCTTGCCCTCTCTCTCCCTCGCTCTCTTTTTTGAAGACAGTGATTAAACCAATTGCTATGAGAAGCAAATTACCAGCACTTTGAGACCACCTACTGTACCAACATTTCCTTGCTGTCTAGAGCTACTATATGCAAAGAAATAGTATTCACTACTAAATAGTTTGTTTTGGAAATGCTGAATCTTAATTAAGGGCTTCTGAGATCTTCAGGTTGTGAGGGGAACTTGAAAATGGAGCCAACATCTAAAAATCATGTAACCTATGATTAATTAACTATATAATGCATCATCACTACATAAAGTAGTGATAAAGTATTGACAACAATGACACATAACATGATGCTTATCTCTGCAGGACATTTGGCAGTGGAATGATATCTCAACCAACGAACCGTGAAAGTTTACCAACACGTAATGGAAATTTCACTTGACTATGACAGAGAAAGTTAAGTAAGATCTTTGTTCTCTGTAGATAACAATACTTGTTTATTTTGTACTCCTCTTTGAGATAACACCATTTCCACATCATTACATAAATGATCAAAACTATTATTTTACCCTAACCCTATCTAAAACTGTTCAGTATCTGAGTCAGTGCTGCATCATAGAAAGGGTTTTTGGCAAACTCTCCTGTACTGCACACCTGTTCAGGTGGACAACGATCAGCAAATTCTAACTAAAGCTCCCCTGCCAACACACACACACACCAACTAACATGCACACACAGCCATATGGCTGGCAGGTCAGAGTCAGCAACAAAAATAGGACTGTCGTGGTGAATTGGCTCTGAATCGATGAGGAGTGATTTATAATGGGAGAGCTGATCTCCTTCCCACTCAGGTCCAGTAAGCCCATATGATGGACCACTGGATCTGCTTTAAGCCAATGATGACAATTAACAAAAAAAAACTAAAATTAGTCATTTAGCAGACGCTCTTATCCAGAGCGACTTACAGTAAGTACAGGGACATTCCCCCGAGGCAAGTAGGGTGAAGTGCCTTGCCCAAGGACACAATGTCATTTTGCACTGCCAGGAATCAAACTGGCAACCTTCAGATTACTAGCCCGATTCCCTCACCGCTCAGCCACCTGACTCCCCACCTGACTCCCCAATTTACACGTCAAATCAAGGGTGTAAAATTTATTTGGTTGAATCAATCAGGTCAGGGCTTAGACTCCCAATAGCTATTGAAGAGATGTAGAGTTAAAGTGCACCATTATCTCACATACCTTCACATTTTGCTTTGCTACGTCTCGTTTAAAATTGTTGATGTGTGCACATGCCTGCTACTGTGTCTCTGTGTGTGTGTCGTAGTGACTGGAGCCAGGGTGACACAGCTGTACCCTGTGGAGGGGTCGTGTGAGGGCCAGTTCACTCGTCTCCCTGTGTTAGACTCAGCTAGGCCTGCTCATCCCTCCAACGACGAGTCCTAAGGATTGGGAGGCTGGGGGGGGGGATGGGGGGGGGCGGGGGGCTTCCTTAAGGCAGCATTCCTAATCAATCAGTATTGATTCCCCACTTATTTCAGACGCAGCCAGGTTGACGGACGTCCCATCTCTCCCGGGCCACTCCGAGGGAGAGCAGGGTGCTAGAAGAAGAATCCGGGCACTCAGGCAGGCACACGCGCACACACACACACACACACACACACACACACACACACACACACACACACACACACACACACACACACACACACACAGGCCAACACTAACAGAAGGACACAAATGTATTATGAAACACCATCACAAGCATTGCTGTACTGCTACAGGCTCTATTAATGCATGTAGAAAACAGTGACATAATCTCAACCTCTCTCTCTTGGTCCTCTGTCCCTCTCTCTTCCGCAGACAATTAATCAGTGTTTTGTTGGTTGGATGGCACGTGGTCACTGCAGCTGCTGGGCTCAGCAGAAAGGTAAAATAAAAAAAAGAGAGAGAGAGGGGACCGCCCTTCCAAAGCAGCGGCCTCAGGGATGGACAGATGAATGGATGAAAGAATGGATGGATAGATGATGGATGGATGGGTGGGTGAATGGATGGATTGATCATGGATGGATATGTGATAGATGGTTGGATGACTGTGGTGCTTTGATGACACACAGACAAAAAAAAACCCTGTCATCTGTAACTTATAGATCAAAGAACTTATTACGAGAAAACTTTTCAGAGCGTACGGGATGGGGGGGAACTCTGCCATCCGTGTAAGTGCATTCGTGCCATGAGTACATTTACATTTAGCAGACACTCTTATCCAGAGCGACTTACAGTAAGTACAGGGACATTCCCCCGAGGCAAGTAGGGTGAAGTGCCTTGCCCAAGGACACAACGTCATTTAGCACGGCCGGGAATCGAACCGACGACCTTCTGATTACTAACCCGATTCTCTAACCGCTCAGCCACCTGACTCCCTACAGAGTACAGAGCTTCCTGAGATTCACTACCCCCCCTCTCTTATGCCACTCTTAGATTTACATACCGATGTAGGAGACACTTTAAAGCATCGTTTCTTACAGGAACAGCATCATCTGGTCCCATGGCAACAGCGTCAATCTGATCCCATGGCAACAGCATCATCTGATCCCATGGTTGGTCATTACTTTGGGCACAGCGCCCAGGATAGGGATTACTTTAATGTACTAGAACGTCAAAGAGACTGCAAAACAGAAGGCTACATAAGGATACCAACAGCAGCTAATTTGATGAAGTGCAAAAATGCAGAGCTAACTTGCCTTGACTAAAGAAGCAGTGTTATAAATGATGTAATTACTTGCAAATTAATAGCAGGATAGCAAGACTTAGACATGAAAAACATTTGGATCTGTTGAATGTATCCCACTCAGCAATGAAACATTGATCTTAAGGTATGGGAGTCAGGTGGCTGAGCGGTTAGGGAAGCGGGCTAGTAATCAGAAGGTTGCCAGTTCTATTCCCGGCCGTGCCAGATGACGTTGTGTCATCTTCTTAGGCACTTCACCCTACTTGCCTTGGGGAGAATGTCCCTGTACTTACTGTAAGTCACTCTGGATAAGAGCGTCTGACGCTCTTACGGGTCTTACGGGTACGGGACATGAGGTGGAAGGCTATAGCATGATGGTCGATCAGTTTGAACGTGAGGCTGGGGCAGCTATCAAAACGGAACTCTGTTAGGACAATAAAAATAATACAATAAAAATAATACTTTGATGTTCTGGACATTATAGACAGTTTATCATTACTAAACATAGACAATTTATCATTAATCAATGCTTAAGTTATGTCCATTAGTAGAAGACCACATAGGGACAGATACCTACATTAAAAGAGCATTAGCCAGCCATTGGGGGTACATGGGATCAGGGTAAAAAAACAACGCTAATACTGTGTAATTGCATCTGTGACCACCACGCAATTACAACCGTGGCTGCTGATTGAGCTCCTTGAATCCTTTCCAATTTGCAGATCATGACTGTTGTGAAACGCAATTAATGGGTTCCGGATTTAATTAGTCCTTGGTGATTAACCAGTTCCACACGGCTCATAGGAAGAGCTTCGGTCCAGAACGTTCCACCTAACCCTGGTTCTGGAAACGTTCCTCTTGAGTTTACAATATGTCTGTCTTTAGTCAAGGTGCCTTCCACATAAACAAAGAACATGAGATATTAAATCAGAGTAAATTCTATCAAGTGCAATCTGTCTAAATGGAAAAAGCATCGTTGTTTCGTGGTGAGTGAACAACAACTTTGGCGGAAACAAATAAAGTAGAATGATGGTATTAGGGTCATCCTGCATTCATTATCACCCATCTTAAGGTGGATTGTCCTGACAACACAGACCCTGTTTCAAGATGTGCAGTAATGTCATGTTGAGGACATACCTAGCTATCCAAGCTGGCATGAATGTCAAAACACATATGAAGTGCCTATTGTTAGAGTAAGGCAGACAGGAAGGTATGCAGAGGAGACAGATCATGTTTTTGTCTTCGTAAACCTATGCTACCACAGAAATAGCCTGACCTAAGTGAAGCCACACGATCCCTGGGTTCCTAGAGCTGCCATGAAAACATCACGTAACGTTCAACCATATCAGAATGTGCCACCTTAAACCAAACCCAAGAAAATGTTACCCGGGGCCGTGCTTATTTACTCAGACTGAGCGGGGCTCTGAGGCTTCGCAAGCTGCTATCCAGTCCTCCCCTTCCCTAACGCAGTGTTTAACAGGTGTGCTGATTGTTTGCCGTAAATCATGCCCTTGCCAGATGTTGCCAAGCAACTGATTAATTAGTGCGTGCAGGACGGATGGACGGGGCACGTGAGCTCGTTTGTCACCGCGCTCTTTAGGGACTTCTGCATCGCTCCGTTCCTCCCACTCAGGCGGATAGTATTTGACTCCCGGTGGATCTAGAAACGGGTCAATTAACAACGAATTCATGTGGGGGTTTTCCTCACTGAGTGCGCAAATGATGTCGAAAGGTTGCTGATGTGCTTTGATCGGATTTGTTTACAAGTTTGAATTGAGATCATGACTGAAGCAGATGTTGTTTGTATATTGTTTCAGACTGATTCAAGCAGCAGGAACGTATTGCTCTTAACCTAGCAGTGAAACAGACAGATGTCAGTCTCTCCAATCTGTGTGTCTGTTGATGAGCTTCTGAAAGCTTTCAGACTAGCTGGTGGTATCTCAGGGGACATAGTCTGCTATAATAGAGAGACTGACATGGCAGACAGTCTCACAACCATTCCATTGCAAAACTGTCACTGTAATCTAATCTTTCAATTCTTCAGACACAATTATGGAAGGCTGATGAGTCATGAGTCCTGAATCTATATCACCTCTACCTTGCTGGTTTTGTGTCTATGGGATTGTACCTTCACACCAACATACATTGATCATGTTACTAATGCTTCATACCTACTCCATCTATCCTGTAGAGTAAGCTGGATCAGCCACTCAACATTCACCTCAGTCGCCTTCATACTAAACCTTCAGGTGGGAATCAGGTGGCTGAGCGGTGAGGGAATCGGGCTAGTAATCCGAAGGTTGCCAGTTCGATTCCTGGTCATGCCAACTGACGTTGTGTCCTTGGGCAAGTCACTTCACCCTACTTGCCTCAGGGTAATGTCCCTGTACTTACTGTAAGTCGCTCTGGATAAGAGCGTCTGCTAAAATGACTAAATGTAACCTTACTGGGGTTTTTTAAGCTCTTATTTGTAAGTGATTTTTGACATCCTTGTCAGGCCACATAAACACAGCTGGGTCTGGGTGTCGCACCTTTCCACCCTGCCATCGCACCTTTCCACCCTGCCATCGCACCTTTCCACCCTGCCATCGCACCTTTCCACCCTGCCATCGCACCTTTCCACCCTGGCATCGCACCTTTCCACCCTGCCATCGCACCTTTCCACCCTGCCATCGCACCTTTCCACCCTGCCATCGCACCTTTCCACCCTGCCATCGCACCTTTCCACCCTGCCATCGCACCTTTCCACCCTGCCATCGCACCTTTCCACCCTGCCATCGCACCTTTCCACCCTGCCATCGCACCTTTCCACCCTGCCATCGCACCTTTCCACCCTGCCATCGCACCTTTCCACCCTGCCATCGCACCTTTCCACCCTGGCATCCCCCTGAGGATTTGGGGAGTTGCACTGTGATTATCACAATAGAGCTGCAGCTCTTCACTTCTCTCATAATGGCAACTGCTTGTATGCCAGTTGAATTGAAATCACAGCCGATTCTGCGTAAAGAAACCTCCTAATTAAGCACCGTTGTGCTTGCGCTCCGCACCCAGCGGAGGGTTCAATGGAGGTGCATGGGAGCAGAGGAAGAGGGGAGATGCACAGCGGATCCACAGACCGACAGGCATAGTGAAAGGGAATTATTTAAAAAAGGCTCTTCCTCCTTTCCTGTGATGCGTTTGTCGTGTAGGCTGCCGACTCTGTGCCTCTTCTAGATGGCTCGTGACCCGGCTCATCTCCAGACCAGCGTCATTCCTGTCACTGACAGCCTTTGTCCTCAGGGCACAAGAGACAACACACAGGGTGATGGCAGGGAGAATCCTAGATACTAATCTTAAACCTCTAAACCCTTTCAATGCCAATCCCTCTTGCTCTGTCCAAACTACTGTAGAAGTGTGACCCTTTTCTATTTTCAATGGCTGCCCTGGCTTGACAATGTAGGTTAATATCACTGGGTGAATTAACTAGGAGTATGAAGCTAGGGACCATGTGACCCGTGATGAAAAATAAATGGTCCAGATTTCGGGTCCCCATCCTACACAGCCCTCCTGGATGCCTGTGTGGCTAACATACACCAATTAATCTCTGGCATTTCTAAGGCAGACAGTGTAGACACAAAATGTATCACTTAAATTCTGGATCCAACTATCACTGGAGCAGAAATCACTCAGGGTTAGAAGAAGGCTGTCATGCCCCTGGCTGTGACGCTGTTTTCTGTTTCTCTTTTCCTTTGTGTTCTCCTCCCTCCCTTTCCCTGTGTGTGCATGGGCGGAGTCTCCCGGGACAGACAACCATCCTCACCTGTGGCAGATCAGCAATCAACAATCTATGTGGACCCTGCTCACCATCCAGACTCTGCCAGATTGTTAACTCCGCTAGAACATAGAACATTAAAGACTATCTTTTGAAACTTTTTGCCTCACAAGTCCGTTTTTAAGGTCCGACCATTGCTGTACCGTAACAAAGGCATTCATTTGTTTTCTAGCTTGATGGAAATGACCAAAAAAACTACTTTAATTATTTGTTGTTAAACAATTTTATGTAGGATTTCTGGTCAATTTATAGCGTTCCAGATCTGCTAGATGTAAAGGATTTTCCTCCCAATTTTGGGGGGGTCTTTTACGGCTCAGTAGAATATCTATAGCAGAGTAGTTTAGATTATATTTGCTTCATGGTTACAAAATGACTCACTGTTTCTTTGTGGCAGATCTCAACAGTTTATTCCCTCACAACTGACTGCACAATCTGACTCACTAGCCTGCAGCAGTACCAGACAAGGCCTCTGATGTTGCCTTAACGTTGTTGCCACCGGAGGATTTTGTCATCAGATAGCATTTGCACACAGCTGATGATATTACAATAGAAGACAAAGAATAGCCTACTCATGAGCAAAACTTTTCATGATCTGTCAGTGAACAGAGTTGCAGCTTCATGCACTTGTAGGTTTGAGGTAAACACCATGAGAATTAATGTTGTTTAGAATCTGTTGCGAACTCTGCAGTTCCCCCAACTTAGTTGGTTCGGGGGAATTCCCATAATCGTAAAGTCTTGATAACACCCTAAAATGGCCGTTTAGGAGAACAGGAGCTTGATTGCTCATAACAAACACATCATCATTATAATTGCCCTGGGCCAGCTGGTCATAAAAGCTCCTGGTTAAACTGTGAGAGCGGAGCTAACTTTGAAAGAGCTAGCTTTTTCAAACTTTGTTGAAGTGCTGGGTTTACAAAATACCCTAATGGTTTTTATGAAGCTACTCTCGCCTGTACTTAGAACAGTGTTCAAACTGAAGTTGGTCTGGGGGGTCCTAGATCCCCATTAAGATCACCCAATGAGATAGATACCCTTGGTGGCTGTGGTAGACATCACGTGTTCCCTGCTTTTCTTGTCACCAGAGCCTGCAAGGTCATCATTACTGGCATTCAGCCGCCCGACTCCAAGCTCTCATGGGCCGATGAATACCGGATTAGCCAGTGGAAATCCTGCTGGAATTCATTGTCACCACAATTCAATTAAAACCTTCCTCTCAACTTCTCAGTTTAGGGATTTAGCCAATCCTACTCAAATGTGAAGAGTGGCCCTAGGCAGTAGCTTATATTGTTGTAGTTTGGGCACCAACACTGTAAACTCAAAAGTTAGTAAAGTAGAATAGTAATCGACACACAACTATTCAGTGTAATGCTCAGCTAATGAGTCACCACATTATATTATATGCTGTAACTCTCATATGCATGCAACATTGCTCCAAAGAAATCCCTTTACAGAGAGATGAGTACTCCTAATAACAATTGCATTTTTACTGCATGGGAATTATCTTCTCAACTTTTGGTTCCCAATGGGCCTGACAGGTCCAAGCCCCTCCCCTTCCTCCTCTGACACGGCTTCATTCAGAGAAAACCAACCCTGCTGGACGGTGACCGAGCAATTACCAGTGTTGTGCACCACTGGTTCAGAGGAAACCTATAACATCGCATTCAGACAGAGAGTGGCAGCAGGGCAGCCCCTTCTTTGAGAAGTAGACCTAAAACAACTTCACCACAAGTTTTTCCTTCCTCCACAGCATGAACTTTAATGATAGGTCCCCTTGATGAGATTCAGTGCCCTTTCTCTGAGGTAAACAGTGGGCAGGAGTGCTTTGGTGATGCAGTGACTTTATAATACCAATGTCAGCTTCTCAATACAGCTGTCAGTTCTTGATTTCTAAATCCTTCATCACCCACCCACTTCACTTCAATTAATCCCTACGGCACCTCCAACTGAATCAGAAACCCTTCCTTTCAAATATCTATCTCCCTTCCGCCCCTCTTCCAGCCCGAGCCACTTCTGTAAACACACAAGGGCCTTTTAACAGTCGTTTCACAGGTGGACCACTGTGTGTTCACTCATCTCTGACCACAGTGGGTGGATATGCCCCTCTGCTTCCAGTCTCACACAGGATGATGGGTTCACAGTGGTAGGGAAAACTAATGTTTGGGCTGTTCTGAGAAGAGAGCCAAAAAAGCTGAGTAACGAGATTTTTCTGGAATATTAAAGACATCTAAATGCATGGAACTGTCAGATGACTTGTGAGAAAGTCATAGAAAGTTCTGAGACTGGGATCCCTTATGACATGGTTTCAACTCTTCATCCTGGTTGACTGAGACACTGCCATAAATGAATGGCCCATGTCTGCCAAATGCCAAAAGGAGACAAATTAGGTGTATTTTGAACACCAGAGCCATATTCGTTCAATGCATGGAATTAGAACTTTGATGTTTTATTACATCACAAGTCTTCATGTGATGACAACATTCTTTTTGTCCTGAGGCTGATCTACTAAGCCTGTCGATGTGGTCCATTTTACAGAAGCTCAATGCTTAAGGAGATACATTTCTAAGGTAGGTTGTTTATACACCACAACCAAAAAGTGTTTTCCAAAGTGACTACGGTAACTTACCTTGGCCATTCTGTTGACCGGATGTATGGCAAAGATCTGTATTGACCCCAAAAACAACATGGTGACAGATAGCACTACCTGCTGTGGCTGGGGTATACCCTTGACTGGCCATATTTCTAATGAATAGATGGCTAGCCACTTTATTCACAAAGAGGCCTGCACAGCAACACACAGAGCTTAGTGTATAAAAAGTTAATGACATGAGTGACAGTGTTGGTGGTTTAGTACAGCATGGATATGACATGCTCAGCAGGGAGCAAATGCAGCGACGGGGCTCTGTAACATCAGAGGCAAGGGGGTTGGGGCTAAGATAGGCACACATTCGAAATGAGGGTACACAGGGAGAGGGATAGACAGACAGGGAGAGACAGAGAGAGACAGACAGACAGGGAGAGACAGAGAGAGAGAGACAGACAGGGAGAGACAGAGAGAGAGAGACAGACAGGGAGAGACAGAGAGAGAGAGACAGACAGGGAGAGACAGAGAGAGAGAGACAGACAGGGAGAGAAAGAGAGAGACAGACAGACAGGGAGAGACAGAGACAGACAGACAGTGAGAGACAGAGAGAGAGAGACAGACAGGGAGAGACAGAGAGAGAGAGACAGACAGGGAGAGACAGAGAGAGACAGACAGACAGTGAGAGACAGAGAGAGAGAGACAGACAGGGAGAGACAGAGAGAGACAGACAGACAGGGAGAGACAGAGAGAGAGAGACAGACAGGGAGAGACAGAGACAGACAGACAGTGAGACAGAGAGAGAGAGAGACAGGCAGGGAGAGACAGAGAGAGAGAGACAGACAGGGAGAGACAGAGAGAGACAGACAGACAGTGAGAGACAGAGAGAGAGAGACAGACAGGGAGAGACAGAGAGAGAGAGACAGACAGGGAGAGACAGAGAGAGACAGACAGACAGGGAGAGACAGAGAGAGACAGACAGACAGGGAGAGACAGAGAGAGAGAGAGACAGACAGGGAGAGACAGAGAGAGAGAGAGACAGAAGCTGTTTCCTCTGTGTTTGAGAAGGGGGGGGATGAAATCGAGGAGTCTTGGAGGGTGGGAGTGTTCCTCCTTGAGAGCGAGCACCCTTTCATCCCCCTCTTCTCAGCTGAAGGAGCAAAAAATTGCATCTAAGCAGCCAGCTCTGGACTCAGACTGGTGACATTTCTAGAGCTGTGGCTTTCTGACTCCTCAACTGAAATGCTTCCAAAATCTAGTCGAACACTTTAAACATACATTTTCAGTTCTGGTTTTAAAAGATAACGTTTTTTTACCTTCTTTTTTTTTGTCCTGTTCTTTACATTTCATTGTCAAATCAAAAGGGGGCATTTTACATCTCCAAATTTCCGATAGGCCTATACAATATGTGATGCAATCAACTGTGACATATTCAGAAGGTCAGTGATTACTTGATGTGTGATGGCTTTCCATGTCCTAGGGTGTCAAGGGTCAGATTAGGTCAGGCACTTTGAGGTTCATGTGTAAGGGAAGAGGATGAAGAACAGCAAGCTCCTGCCCTCCAAGAGGGAGGAAATCCAGCACATTTACCAATGCTACACCTCTGGCCAGAGGACTCTGCCTGCCGTTGGACTCCTCAGCTTCCTCCATAGGGAGCAAATGGAGACCACAGCCAATCAGGAGACGGCAGAGAGTCTGATTGACAGATATGAGATAGAAGAGACGGGTGAGCGTGGAATCCGCTTCGTTATTAACAGTCTGTTGATCGCGATTAACTGAAAGCAGCGTGTCGCTTCTCATAACCAAGGGTAAATTCAGCTTAGTCACCTACAGTTACGCTGGTCTCACATCTTCACTGAAAAGTGTTTCGGTCATGGGAATGTTACGGTATATCCCAAGTGTTTGACGTTGTAGAACACAACTCCCACACGATGACAGAATGTTCTGCTGAAGGCTCAGTGGCCTCAAAGTGTGACAACACAGACAGGAAGTCGGGGAATCAGGCACATCAGAGGACTACTAGACCAGATGATGCCCAAGGGCTCAGTGTGCTGCTTCTGTGCTGCTCTCACCATCACAAATAATAAGACAAGGCAAAAACAGGAGGGCTCACATAGCTACAGGTCAAGCTAAGCTGTTGTTGAATTTCAGAAAGTTCTATTTTACTCGAGTTTACACTCATCTATGTCAGGAATCTCTGTCTGTCTGACTGTTTTTGTGGCAGGATCTTCTCGACAACCGGGCACTGTATGAGGTGGAATATCTTCCGGCGTGTTGCTCAAAACCCAAGAATGTGCAGTGCGTTATTATCCAAATAATTACATTAATTGGATAGGCCTATAAATATGACTTTTTTTTGCAACAAGAGTTGTAGCCACTGGTCTCGTGAACCGCTCACCCAATCGGTATCGTCCTAGTCTGAGCTCGCACAGACTGATATAAAAAGGCTGCTAAACTATGGAAGCAAATCAGTGACATAATGTTTTGAATTTCAAAAGGCATTGAATACTTAATATAGAAATGTAAACACCACCGAATTTCTTGGTTTTGAATTCACCTCTTTAAAATTGAAACACAAACAACTCACTACTGTTTAGCCATATACATTTAAACTACAGGGATTGGATTTCCATTGCATTGCTAGGCATCATCAAATAAGGACTTACTTGCTGGACAACACAAAAATGTTACCAAAAATCATACTGTGTCTCTGTGTTAATCTGCCGCAGCCAGAGGAATGAAGACCATGACCTTTGAGGGGTTTCTTAGGTACATGGAGTCCAAGGACTGCTGTGTATTTGACCAGGCCCATGGAAAGGTTTACCAGGACATGACACAACCCCTTAGCGGATATTTCATCTCCTCCTCCCACAACACCTACCTCACTGGGGACCAGTTAGTGGGTCAGAGTGACCTGGACGCCTACACAAGGTAACACAGGCTCCTGGGAGGAGAGTTTGAAAGGTATACAGGTATACAGGTGACATGTAGCAGAGAGGATAGAGAGGCCGACTTGCAACCACATGCTCTGTAAGAGAGTCAGATGGCTGAGCGGTTAGGGAATCAGGCTTTTAATCAGAAGGTTGCTGGTTAGATTCACGGCCTTGCAAAATGAAGTTGTGTCCTTGGGCAAGGCACTTCACTTACCCAGTTCAGGGTAATGTCCCTAAACTTACTGTAAGTCACTATGGATAAGAGTGTCTGCTAAATGTAATGTAAATGTATAGGACTGTAGAAATCGTCTGACATTTGAAATGGAAATCACTTTTGTGGTGTACTTTTCCTTTTGGAATAAATCTCGAGACATTTTAAACCGATGCAACTTCTGAGAAAGTCACAGAAAGATTTTGAGACTGGGCTTCCTTGAGAAGTGGAGATTGGTAGGGGTATTTTAGAGTGCGTCTTGTCAGGAATCGACGCTGGCCTATATACTGGGGTAAGAGGCCCATTCCATTGTCCACACACTCAATCTTTCCCTCGTGCATGCTGACCCTCTGCTGTGCTGACCCAGACAGGGAAGTGGCTCTCCTGCCCCGCAGAGGACAATGGAGGTGAGATGAGAAAGAGGCTGATGAGAACAGAGTAGCGTATTTATAGTCCCTTCGGGATCCAGGGAGCACTCTCTCCTTTCTGTAACCCTTTTGTCAAGTGGCCGAGCAAGCCCGGTTTACTTAGCTAATGAAAGAGCCATAAGCACGTTGAGGGATGGAGAGCAGTGTGACCTGTCAGCGCTGTGGCTCTGTCAGGTGAGATGGCGAGAGGGAGATGGGATTAACGTGAAGTACAGAGGGCCGGTGTTCCAGTAAGACTTGTGCAAGATGGGAGATCTGAAGTTGTTTCGTTTTTTTTTACGGACAAATTGGGATGCAGCCTTATTAATCATTGAGGGTTTTTGGCTTTGTGTCGTTCAGATACTGTAATCCCAAACATGTTTTCACGCTGGCTTTTCCGGATCCACTTTAAGCCTGTGGAAAACAGTGTTATATTGTTCACAGGAAATTGGAATTTGCCTCTAACAACTGCTACAAGGTTTTCTCTGTAGTCGTCCAACCTCTCATCCAACCTCTCATCTCAGCTCTCATCCTAGCTCTCATCCCTTTTCATCAATAAAGAATTACAAACTTTAAAAATATATTTTATATGTGATTTGTGTTCCTGCAGTGCTCTAAGGAAAGGCTGCCGCTGTTTGGAGATTGACTGCTGGGATGGTCCAGATGAAGAGCCCATTGTCTACCACGGCTACACTCTGACCACCAAGATCCTCTTCAGAGACGTCATCACAACCGTAGAGCAGCACGCCTTTGAGGTGGTGCACACTGTACACAGCAACACAAGATGGAAACCGTCCAGCAGGGAGTGAACGCGCCCCCGGTCCTGCCTCAGGGCTCTCTATTCTTCTGGCTCTTAAGAAGCCTCCTGTGTTGTCTTCATTCTAATTAATGGCGTTCTTAATAGCAGTGTTGTGCACTGTGGGGGGCTCCTTTTTATTCAGAGAGCTTTGGCCGTTCGCTGTGATGTCTGGGGACCTGGTATTCAGGCGTGTTTGATTCACAAACTATTGAGAAGAGACTTTGGAGTATGTGTGTTTATCTTCTGACTTTTACATTTACATTACATTTACATTTAGTCATTTAGCAGACGCTCTTATCCAGAGCGACTTACAGTAAGTACAGGGACATTCCCCCGAGGCAAGTAGGGTGAAGTGCCTTGCCCAAGGACACAACGTCAGTTGGCATGACCGGGAATCGAACTGGCAACCTTCGGATTACTAGCCCGCTTCCCTCACCGCTCAGCCACCTGACTCCCTATTGAGAAGAGACTTTGGAGTATGTGTGTTTATCTTCTGACTTTTGTGTGTTAGGTGTCTCCCTTCCCTGTTATCCTGTCCCTGGAGAACCACTGCTCTCCTGGGCAGCAGGAGGTTATGGCCCACTACCTCACCTCCATCCTGGGGAGAAAACTGTGTTCCAGCCTGGATCTCACCACCCTTGTAGAACTGCCCAGCCCAGAAGTAAGCAAGCATCAATATCAACAGGAAGTTGAGTTCTTGATGTAATTTGACATAATGAGGTTACCACTGCCTGAATTTTAAAATAGGTCTTTGCTTGTGCGAGAGAAATTGCAGGCACAGTAAGTGCATCTAAACCTATTTATTTTCTGTCATTCAGAAATAAAAATTCTTAGTAGGAGGGGAGGGCCTCATTAGTTAGTGTCTGAGGTGGCTCATCAAGCAGTTTCTCTTCCCTCTACCTTCTCTGGCCCCACCTCTGGGAGTACAGTATGTTACTGTCCTGGATCATAATCCTTACAAGGCCGTCCAATCTCACAGACTCCCTCAGAATCAGTGGAGCGGCCAGGCTGAAAAAGATGGAACCATGAATAGTTCTTGAGCACTTTGGTGAGGAGCGTTCATTTCTGTTTCTCGCTCTGCGAAGCAGACTTCCTCTCTGAAATGGCCTGCTTCACTTTAAACTGCGGTTGTGGATAGCTCTGAGGGGACCTGTGTGTCCATTTGTCTGTCTGCCCAACCAACACTATTTGGAGGACAAAGGCTTTTCTAGACATTGTATGAATGTGTTCTGGCTCTTTGGGTTCTCTTTCATGCTTTATGAAATGAATTGTGATAGAATCCTCTAAGTCTGACTTTCCTCTACACATCAATCTTTCATCTTTAAGGCTTGCGAAGCATTGCATTAAATGAAAGCCTCGACGGATCTAATAACTTGGTCTTGACTCCCAACCCTCTTCAGATATTCAATCCATTTTCACGAGGAGCCGTCACACACACACACACACACACACACACACACACACACACGCTTTCAAGGATAGCTACTTACCTAGTACTGTCCCTTGATAATTTGTGGGGCCTTTTATTATGCCAGTAATAGTGATGGTCAGCACATTATAATCTTGTAATGCCGCCTTCACAGCAGGATAAGTACTAGCACTGTTGACTGTGCAGCTTGCTTTGGAGGCGTTAGCTACACTTTACAATTCCTTTACATGTCACCCCAAGCGGAAAAAGAGAATACTTTAAGAAATTTCAGTGTATGATATTTGAGCTTAACCCTTGTGTTATCTTCGGGTCATTCTGAACCATCACTCATTGTGACCCACCGTCGTATTGCGACAATTTTACCGCATACAAAAACAAAGTGAAGCATTTTTATTTGTTTTTGTATTGGGTAAAATTGGGTAAACACAACGATGGTTCGTTATGAACCTTTGGGTCATGTGATCCGAAGGCAGCACAAGGGTTAATACATTTTCATTGGATTGATTTTTTTCTACACAATTGGTGCGGTTAAAATGTACAGATTTAGTCTATTCACATACTCATTGACAGGCTAAATGTGTTTGTACTATATACTTTTAGCATAATATTTTTTCGCTTGAGACATAATCTGGAATGTGGCATTACATGTTTTTCTAAGCTCTGTTAGGGGATGCTCACATGCAATATATATCATCATCAATAAACGCTTATTTCTAATTTCACCATAGTATATAATCTTGTGTAATACCAGAAATAAGGGAGCTAGGTGCCAGAGGAGCCATGTAGCCACATGGAAACGTGTGGGTAATCATTTTTAAACAGAGAGTTATACTCTGGTGGAGACTCCTCTGGATTCCAGGCCGGGGATGCAACAGGATATCATTATTATTTTCAGTTTGCCGTCCCCCACTGCGGACGTAAAGCTTCCTGCCAGAACTGGATTACTGAGTTGCCGGCTTCCTCCAGAAGCGACCACATGTCCCCACATCTTAGATCTGAGCATGCTGCTGCTCGTCACTAGTACACTGCCAACCAGGGAGATCACAGCTATGGAGAAGCTGTACTGGCTGCCCTGATCTGTGGTAGACATGTATGAGGTTTCGTTGTCTGGGTCACTGACTGTCCCCCCCCCCCACAGATTTGACTCTTGGTCTATGTGGTTGTCGGTTTTGTCTTATTTGACAGTTCTGGTTTGAACTCGGTGATTTAAACAAAACAAAACAAAAAACTACGAGGAATATCTGGACAAATTTATACCGAAAGTGGAGGGTTTATGTCCAGGAGAACTTTTGTTTTCCAGCCCCTGGAGTAAGGACACAGACGCTGAATTATTCAGACAGCCTTGAGTTTTTGATGGTTGCAATTGAGACAGGTGTGCGTGTGTCTTTGTGTGTGTTTGCGACAGGACCTGAAGTACAAGATCCTGATAAAGAACAAAAAGCTGAGCCCAGTGATTGAGCCGGATGGCAAGACAGGGAGAGAGGCAGAGGGGGAGGATAGTGAGGAAGAGGAGGAGGAGGAGGAGGAGGAAGAAGAAGAAGAACCTCGTACTAAAATAAAGTTCTTAGGTAGACAGACAGGATCAGGAAAGAAAGTAAGTCCACAGGAGAGATGTAACCGAGTACTGTTGTCAAGGTGACAGTGACAAGTATACCTCCTTGATGTAGTGTAGATGTGCCACCAGACATAAGTAGAATGTATAACTGTATTTTATCTAGTTACAATGTTTATGCCCATTCCCAGTGTGTGTGACCTTCCCTCTACGTGTGGAAGCTTGCAGACTAATTGTAGAAATCTCCCCAACCACAGAAGAAGAAGAAAAAGGTGGTGGTGGTGGAGGCTCTGTCTAACCTGGTCGTCTACACCAAGTCTGTCAAGTTCCACAGCTTCAGCCACTCCAGGGAGCACCAGGCCGTCTTTGAGAACACATCCCTCGGGGAAAAGAAGGCTCGGAAGCTGGCCAAGACTTCTGGTTAGGCTTCATGTTGTCTGGCTGGTTGACTATAGGATGGATGGATGATGGGTGGATGGATGGTAGAAGGGAGAGAAGGAGGGAGGAAAGGTGAGATGGACGATTGGATGGATGCAGAGCAGTGAGTTAACTGGCAATACAACACCTTGAGAGTAGAAACACATTGACAAATAACACATTAGGGTAGGGGACCGTATATTTAAATTAGGGCAACGTATGAAATGTTAAACACAGCAGTGAAAATACCCCTACAGCTCTGACCGAGATTTAAAGAAACCTGGTGAAGTTTGAAATTGAATCCTAATCAGTTAAATGTGCTGCTATGTGTGGAAACATTAGAGATAGAGGATTGAAATGAGGTCTGCTCTGGTGCTTGTCCTGCCCAGCAGCATTACAGTTACACAGGCCATGGAATGATCATCCCAATTAGGCGACAAGCATGTATAATTTCCTGCAGTTATAATACTGTTGCAATGTAGTCTAATTTATGTGGAGATCGTTTTATAATCGGTTGTTCTTAGCTGAGTCGATACTTTCCAGGTCCAGAGTTCGTCCAACACAACAGGAGGTTTCTCAGCAGGATCTACCCAGCAGGTTCTAGAACGCTCTCGTCCAACTACAATCCCCAGGAGTTCTGGAACGTGGGTTCCCAGCTAGGTAGCCATGTACTACACACACACACACACACACACACACACACACACTACTTTCTGTGTTCCGTGACAGTTCCATCCTCATTGATATTCTTGGAACATTTGGTACCGTGCCCATTCAACCTCTAAACCTCAACCCAGACTGCAGGACTCAACATAGATATTCCAAACATCTTTTGCAAAATGGAAGATTTCTTTGACGCCAACAAAGTCTTTGATAAGATTGAAATGCTGACATCTTTATTTTAATTGCACAACAATTGCGAGACAAAATAAAATGGTTTCTTTGTCATCATCATGACACAAATCCAGATTTACCATTACAGCAGTGTAAACAAAGAACAATCAAACAAATCCCTTTGAAGGGACAGGAAGTAAGAGTTAATAAGGAAGGAAGAACAGTTCATCACTTTTAGAGAAGAGTAGCACGTCTTTTCCAAAGCTAGTGAGGAGAACTTGTGTGTGGCCTGCAGTCTGGACACTGGTGTGGTTCAGGAACAAGGTTTGTTCCAAGAGGAGTCAAAGCCAACGCTTATAGCATCTTTTTTTCAAGAACTTGTAACACATCCCTGATAGAGGCACAGGCTAGGCTTCTCTCTGTGTGTGTGTGTGCGTGTATGCATGTGAGATGATCACTTATCACATCGGCCCCTCATTATATGACAAGGCCATCATCCATCAATTTACCATGCTTTATAGACCCAAACGTTCACCTTTCAAGCTCAAGGTCTCTGTCATTCTAGATTATTCCAGGATAAGAGGTAACAACCCATTAGCTATAGCCTGGAGACTTGTTTGAGCCTGTGTGGATGCCAGCACACCTGTCTGTGTGCCTGCCTGTCTGCCTGCCGGCCTGCCTGCCTGCCTGCCTGTCTGTCTGTCTGTCTGAGTAAGAAGAGGCGACACAGAGGAAAGACAGGGATAGACAGATGCATGCACACACACACACACACACACACACACACACACACACACACACACACACTGACAACTAACTGACAGATACAAACAAAGATCAACAGACAGACAGACACACACACACACATACACACACACACACACAGAGATAGACAGTACATCCCTGATCCTAACACAAGGAGATTTCTTCCTGCCGAGCGGCTATCAGAGTCTCTCTGTGCCTGGGAGCAGCCATCCAGGCAGATGGAGCAAAGAGCGTCCAACAGCTTCAGGAGACTGCCACACAATGGAAAGCACATAGATCAATTCGGACCAAAAAGAGGGCAGAGATAGGAGAGGAAGCTCACAGATAGACAGACCCGGGGACAAGAGTTGGGAGAGAAAAGCCCTGACAGCCACAGATATATTATGGGATGTTGTGGTGATTCATGGCCTTGACTGTGATAGAGATAGTGTGAGAACTGGAGTGCGAGCAGGTGTTCCACTGCAAGGCCACAGGTACAGCTGTTCAGAACCTTGTACTGCCGTGGAATTATGCCAAATCCCACTGAATCACAAATATGTCATCTTTACCACTCACTGCTTTACGGAACAGATGATGTCATGTACAGCTGTGTGTTAACTGAACATTGTTCTTCAACAGAGCGAGTGTTGCACAGCATTGAGTGAGTGCTGTTAAATGTGTTATGTCCGATCCTGCAGTGGCACTAAACTTCCAGTCATTGGGGCTGCCCATGGATTTGAACGACGGACGTTTCCGGGACAACGGTGGCTGTGGTTACATCCTCAAACCCGCGATCCTCCGGTCCAATGAGAGGAGGTTTGATCCTAACTCTTCCCAGCCCCGCATAAGGCCAACCCACCTCTTACTCAAGGTATATCACTGGTGTGTGCATGTGTTAAGATGGGTGCTCGTGTGTGTGAGTGTGTGGGGGGGGGGTGCTTGTGTGTGTGTGTGCTCACGTGTGTGCATGTGTTTAGATGTGTGCTCATGTGCATCGTCCTATCTAACTAGGACATGGTACTGTACCATGGTGCTCATCTCCTCCACCTCACTTCCTCTCTCTCCTGGACCGTCTGAGCCACCGAGAGGAGCAACCCTGCTGAGAGCTGCGTAGTTTAATTAGATCAGCCTTTTGAAGGGAGGGGTGTGGGGGGGGGGGGGGGGGTGGAACTGTTGTATGCGAAGGGCAAGCAGTACGACTGGGCGAGTCTCCGGTTTCATGTAGAGAGAGACTGTGCGCTTCAGGGCCAAGTACGACTCTCGCCTCCATAGCATCAAAGTTGTATGAGGAGATTAGTGATGGAGCCGGCGAAGAACGCGGCTCGCGCTGAACAGCAGCTACATCAGTTTCATGAGGGTTTTTTTTTTCATCCTGTTTTTCTGGTCTGATTATCAGTCTCATGGGAAATAGTATCACTGTAACTCTCCTCACCCCAATTACAGAGCAGGCTTTGTTCTCTCGATGGAACATACCAGAAAACGGCAGAAACACAGGCTATAGAGATGTGCGGCCCGACAAAGTCTGTCATTGTCCAGAAGTCGGAAGAGTGCGATGGAGGGTAACAAGTGGGCACTGGTGGCGTGGCGTCCCTGGTCCCAACATGAGGAAACGAGCTGTCGTGAATCTCTGACTCCCACTCGTGTACAAATCACCTCCTAGATGTAGCGTGCAGCGTTGTGTTTCTATGACTGTCTGCCATGAGGCCTTTACAGGATGGCTGCCTCACCTGACCTGGGGGATCAGTCATTCAGACCGTACACTATCAGTGTTCCCAGATGTTCATGGCTGGGTTTGATCTGTAGGTTCTGCGTCGCTACGGCTTTATCAGTCACAGTGATTTTATATACAGTAAAGCTTGCAGGGTGGGAGTGTGGCATGGAGACAAAACCCAGAAATCTGCAGTTGAACTCCTATAAGGAATGTCTTGTATTGGGATGCAGTTCTTTGGCCACAAAAATTGCCTGACGTTTCACTAGTTTCCCTACAGGGTCTAGTCCATGGTCGAAGTGAGGATTGTCTGGTGTGCATGCTGATGAATCTGCCTGGTCTTGCACATGAAATATACATAAAAACTCCCTTTCTGGAGGCTCATAAAAAAGCCGACCTTTATTTATTCACATGGGTTTCCAGCCATTTCTTTCCAGAAGGGAAACTCTATTCTAGTCCACCATCACTCACCACTCTAGCCTACAGCTTCACATGCCTCTGGCTGTAGAACAAGTTAGGAACATGGGAGCTGTAGTTCTCTAGCATTATTTGGACTCCTATAACTCAGTAAACTCTTCATAAGCCAAGTAGGGAATCAGCTATACAGTCAGTCATCCAGCCAGCCAGTCAGTCAGTCAGTCAGCCAGCCAGCTAAGAAATCAGTCATCTAGCCAGACTGTCAGCTATGCAGCCAGTTAGCCATTCATCCAGCCAGCCAGGCAGTCAGCCAGCCAGACAGTCAAACATGCAGTCAGTCAGACAGAGCATGTCCAGATAAGTGCATGCAGGTTTGTCTTTGATGGAGGGGCCGTGGGGGCCAGGCGGGGGAGCAGCTCCGTGTGAGAGGACTGCAGATAAGGCTGGCGGGGTCCAGACTAGTATAATTACACCTTCTCCTTCTGAGGGACATCCACCCCTCCCTCTTCCCTCCCTCCCTCTCCTCTCCAGCTGACGTCATCTCCCTCGCTACAGGATCTCAGGCAGGATAACATGGACTCTCTGGGCACGTAACATTTACAAGTTAGAATGCAACAAGATTTTCCCTTGCTTCTTTTGAGATGCAGGGACACTGACCTTTAAAACACAGTGTAAACACAGTTCTTGAGGGAGAGTTGCATGGGGAGGACGTCTGATTTAATGGCGCCACAACTCTTCTTGACGTCTAAGTGTTCCTGTCTGTAAAGAGGCCGTTCTAGTTCTCTGTTGAGTGAAATGATCCCATCCTGGCTGAGACCCTGTCTGCGGTGTTCACTCTAGAAGGGTCATCGTGTCACTGTGTTGGCGTTTAGGTGGGCTCTGTGTGTTTGGTCACTGTGCTGGTCTGTGTGTTGTTGACTGTGTCGGTCACTGTGTTGGCGGCGTTCAGGTGGTCAGTGGCTCCAGCCTGCCTGTGCCCTGCAGTGGGAAGCTGGATCCCTTCGTCAGAGTCGAGATTCTCGGGATCCATTCAGACAACTGCAGGAGGAACACTGACACCATCAAACACAACTGTAAGTGCTGTCTCACACACACACACAACTGTATGTGCTGTCACACACACAACACACTCCTAACTTTGAATCTCTTAAACAGCTACAACAGTCAAAAATATGATAAAAGTCTATATTTTTTAACTAATCTTTTATTGTCAATCTCTGTATTGCGAATTGGGGAAACTTGACCAGGGTTGTAGAGGGAGTGGACACAACACCAGCTTCCTAAACCATTTCTCCCCGTTTGTCCTCGGGAGTGCTAAGAAGCACGAATCCCACCTGATTCCACCGTCAGCCGATCCTGTTAACAGCGACTATTATCTCGCCTAAGGAATCAACTTTTATGATTTTCTACCATCTCTTTTTTCCTCCCTTTATTTATTTATTATAGGTTAGGGAATCGGGCTAGTAATCAGAAGGTCGCTGGTTCGATTCCTGGCTGTGCCAAATGACGTTGTGTCCTTGGGCAAAGCACTTCACCCTACTTGCCTCGGGGGGGAATGTCCCTGTACTTACTGTAAGTCGCTCTGGATAAGAGCGTCTGCTAAATGACAAAAAATGTTAAAAAAATATAGATAAAAAATTCTACTTGCAAGCCGCCAGGCTTCTACAAGGGAGACGTGCTGATGAGTGCATGTAGAGTGCACAGCCTTTGGAGCAGCCTTGCTTGCTTTAGTGTGTACCATACCTAACTACATAACTGTACCCCCAAAACACTGTAGTATGTACACTCATAGGGACAGCTCCTCAGTATACTGCAGGAATATCAAGAATGTTGACTTTGTGTACGTTATTAAGTCAATTTAGTCCGACTGTCCATAGCTGTGGCATGCTAAACAGCACGTCTTAGTACAGTAATAACCTTAAAGCTATTGCGAGAGCTGTATTATTAAGGCAGGCTCATGCCTTCCTATCAAGAGAGATCGAGTTTTTCAAGAGCGTCAAACAACGTCTCCTGGTAGTATGTTCACGGGGCTCTGTTGCCCCCGGCGAACCCACCCGTCATCAGGGTGTAAAGACTCACACTAAAACAGGGTAATTGCTCGTGTTGCCTTTGATGGACATTAAGGGACGTCGGTAGGCTTCTTCCATATCTGGGGAATGGTTCTCGGCTCACGTAGATTTCCTCTTCATCCGGAATGTACGTGTTCAAAGCTTGGGCGCTTCTTAATTAAGTTGTAAACAAAGCATGTGTCGGATGGTTTAGACGACACCCAGGCGCTGCTGCGGGGAAAGTGGCACTCGCCGGCTTGAGACTGACAGCAGGAAAGGGGAGAGTATATAAGTGAAGAGAGAGAGAGGAAGAGAGAGAGGGAG
The DNA here is from genome assembly GCF_963692335.1 of Osmerus eperlanus. Taxonomy (NCBI): domain Eukaryota; kingdom Metazoa; phylum Chordata; class Actinopteri; order Osmeriformes; family Osmeridae; genus Osmerus; species Osmerus eperlanus. The sequence goes on along the minus strand of NC_085022.1, from coordinate 20,417,459 downwards.
GACAGAAATGAAGTGAGAAAGATAGATGACTGCTGATGCAAGGTTATAAGACCTATCATTTTCTCTCAGTCAACCAGGTCACTTGTGTGAATACATATGAGTTTCAAAAGAGATGGAGATTACTGACTGTGGGACTCTGTTTCTCTACTTGAAACAGAAGCTTGTCAAGAAAGAGAGATAACCATTGCTGGAATAGAGTTAGGTAGTTGCCGCTCTGAGTAATGACCTGTTTGTGTTGAGACATGATTGCCCAGACAGAATGAAGTTGGGATGAGCAGGAGAGAGATCCCTGCTGCAGGGAGAAACGAGTGTAGTCCTGTCCTCCTGGGAGTGTGTAGTCCTGTCCTCCTGGGAGCGTGTAGTCCTGTCCTCCTGGGAGCGTGTAGTCCTGTCCTCCTGGGAGTGTGTAGTCCTGTCCTCCTGGGAGTGTGTAGTCCTGTCCTCCTGGGAGTGTGTAGTCCTATCCTCCTGGGTGTGTGTAGTCCTGTCCTCCTGGGAGTGTGTAGTCCTGTCCTCCTGGGAGTGTGCAGCCCTGTCCTACTGGGTGTGTGTTGTGTCATAATGCCTGGTGACTCGAAGGCCCTTTTTTGCCGCAGCGCTGAGCCCCCACTGGGATTCCTCCATGAACTTCACCATCGCTGTGCCCGAGCTCTGCCTGGTTCGCTTCTCTGTACGAGGCCAGATAGGACTCCTCAACAGCGAGTTTGTGGCCCAGTACACCCTGCCCTTCACCAGCATGAAGAAAGGTTAGAGAGGTGGAGGGAAGGAGAGATGGAGGGGGGGGGGGGTGAGAGAGATGGGGGGAGAAGAGTATGGGGAGGGAAGGTGAGAAAGAGAGAGTGGAGGAAAGGTGAGAAGTGGAGGGAAGGAGAGAAAGGAGGAGGATGAGAGAGGGAGAGCATGGTGGCAGTGACCATTAGCTTGTGTGATTAATGTCAGCACTCTAAATCTGGTAGTCTGTGTGTGTGTGTGTGTGTGTGTGTGTGTGTGTGTGTGTGTGTGTGTGTGTGTGTTCTCATCAGGCTACCGCTGGGTGCCTCTCCTGTCTCGAGAGGGATTCAGTTTGGATCCTGCGTCGCTCTTCATCTTTGTCTGGTTCTCCTAGATCCCCCCCCCTCCCCCACAAATCTCAGCGAGGATCTGCACCCCCCGACAGCAGGCAATAAAAAGACACGTTGCCTCCAATAAAAAAAATAATAATAAATAATAAAAAAAAAACACGTTTTATCTTCAGAAAATATATTTTACATATTTCTTTTTACTACAATATATTTCCTGTGTGATGGAAGAGGAAGGCCTCAGGCTTACTTCAGCACAGTCTCAAGACAGGACAATATTAGCACCACCTGCTCAGTGATAAGCCATAAACAAGTTCAGACAGGTCTCTTTATAAAACAAAACAAGGTAGTTATTGATTGGATTGGCATACAAGAAGCATATTATTTTATAGGAATTCTAGAACCATGAAAACCACAACCTTTTATGACATTTAAAAAAGCAGCAGCCACAAGGGTTTAAGACCTCCTTCAAATGCTCAGAGGTAAAATAAATAGCATTTCAGAGGTGTATACATTATTGAACCAGATACAGTACACTACCATCTCATTTGAATCTGAGACTTCATGAAGGTTTAGAGACAAGTTTCAGAAGCCTGCTTGGAGCCCTCCCATTAGGATTACATGAAGATACCTGGGTTTAGGTAAATGATGGAAGGCTAGAAGGCCAGGCTTGAGAGATGGGTCTTGTGGTAGAAGATTTTGGGGGGTGAGAAGTTAAAAGAAGCCTTGGGGCTCGAGAAGGCCTTGAGGTGACATCAAGCTTCCAGGCAGATCCCTTCCCTCCCTCGCCTGACGGCCTCCTACCCCCTCTGCCCTCAGGACAGACAGGTGAGTCGAGTGTGTTTCCTCTGCATGGCATCTATGACACCTTTACATTCCGAGGGACAGGGATGTTTGACACACTATAGCAGAACACAGCTGGCATTTTACTATACCATAGCATACTCAAATTCTACAACAAAGTATAAGAAACAAATACAGTTCATTATTAAAAACAATAAATTTATGTTTTTCCTTAATTAAAGGCCGTTTTAATTGTATATTAATCTCCAAACTAAATTTAAATTTTTTTTTCTTCATTTGGGAGAAATGAAAGTCTTCTTCAAAAGAGTCTTTCCCTAGTCTAGATCAATGATGTAACAGTTCATGTGCATCCCAGTACTGGAGTGTGAAGACACGCAGTCATATCCAGTTAGCTGTGCATACTGGTCCTATATATCCATTGTGCACAGCAAAGACATTAGTACGTACAATGCACTCTGTATTTAAAACAGCACAGACCTGCAGTCAAGTGCAGAAGGTCCATTCTTCTCAGCCCCAAAGTGGAATTTTCAGGATAGCGTCGCCCTCTAGTGGAGGAGTTTCTCCAGTGCAGCCCCAGGTGTCAGTTGGGACAGTTTCCCAAGGGGAACCACTCCTCTTTGTCCATCATCCTTTCCTCCAGTTGGATGTTGGCCGCGACCACAAACCTCTTCTTGCTCTTCACAGTGACCTCCAAGACACGGTTATACAGCGAGAGCACGTGGCTGTACTCCACCTGGGAGGAAGACATTTACATCACATTTGTTTAATTTAGCAGGACGCTTTTATCTAAAGCGCTTTACAAATGGCGCACATTGAAAGTAAAAGCAGCTCAGAGCGTCGTCCTACCGTATTTCATGGTTCAGAGTCAAGGAACGGTCTGTATTTAGAGATGTTTTACACAGAACACACACATCCTGACTACTACCACCTAACCCAAAAGAATAGGCCGGCCCTCAGGCCAGTCTGTAGACATCAGGCTGTTCACATGCACCATCTTGGCTCCATGTCTCCAGAACATTCCAGCAAGTGGAGACTCACATTTCCCTCGACTTTGTTCCAGGGTGTCAACAGCTTTACGAGCTGAACGGACGCACCAGTAAACGTCAGTAAAGGTAAAGTGCAGTTTCTTAGGTCAAAGTCCACAGAGTTGAGAAGACCTGGCTTTCTCCACCCTCAGACACTGTGGGTTCTATTTTCTGCATCGCTGCAACTAGGGCTGTTTCAATGTCCTCGTAAGGTTTATGACTTGACATGTGGACAGTGTTAACTCAACACAATGTTTTTTTTTTTGTATTTGTATCGTTTTAATAATTAGAAATTATATTTAAAATATTGGTTTAATTATATTATATTAGGTAACCAAGTCTTCCTACCAGTTCATTGAAAGTAGGGTTGTCGTTGTTGCGGGCCACCTTGGTCTTCCTCTTGGAGCGGTTGTGGGGGTCGGGCCTCAGGAACGTGACCACGTAAGCATCCGGACACGAGCCGTTGGCTAGCCTCTGAACACAACGCACAACAGGACGGTGAAACGAGCGCGAGAGCGAGAGAGAGAGAGCGAGAGAGAGTGCAAACTCACAATGTTCTTCAGGTGTTTGATCAGAACGGAGAGTTTGAGGTCTCTGTAGGACATGAACAGCTGGATCTGAGGCCTGGAGTCTGTCAGAGCGGTGTTGAGAGTTAACCACTGACATCAGTTACAGCACTGTGTGATCTCTACAGAGCACTTTGCTACCCAAACACTTTTTGAACTCTACATAAAAGAGAATGGAAAATATCTTTCTCGAGAAGATATCGACCTCTGTGACGGATTATTTTTTTCTCTGAGAGGAAACCTACCATGTTTTTTTTGCATGCATGCGAGAGTGTGTGTGTGTGTGTGTAGCAGGTCACACTGAGCAGAACGTTACCTTTCAGTGAGACAGCTGGAGGCACTATCTTAGGGCCATCCAGGAACAAGCTGCACACAAACTCATTCTGTAAGGTGCCACAATACGTGCTGTCAGGCGCTATCGCTCCACAAGAACAACACACAAAGAATAAAACACACCTGCTGCTGTAGTGTGATGGGAAGGTTAGGGACTTGATGGATGGATATATTATATAAAAACAGACTCACTCCTTTGCAAGGCCCCTCAAATAGCTCCTTTAGGTACTTGTTGAGCAGATTCATTTTCCTGGCCGGAGTAAAGGACATCTTATACCAGCTGGGGAACCTGCCCAGACGGCGCAGCAGAGAATCACAGGAGGTTCACTGAGGGTCACTGAGTATTGGAAGGCTGTGTCTATGGGGTGCATGTGCAGAACTCACTGAGGGAGGGTGGACTCGATGAAGTGTTTCTGAAGCTGTTTGTGGAGGAGTTCAAACTGGCCAAACGTCTTCTCACTGAACAGATAGCCGTCCTCGATGGTCACCTTCAGCTCGTACAACTGAAACCAAAGTGTTGTTGAAGACTCACAACCTTTGCATTCAATTACAGATCGATCAACTGGAAACTTTGTGTGACCGTCTTAAATATTTAATCAAATGAGAGTTCAGGTAAGGAAATCAATCAATTGAAATAAAATGAATTCAGCCCTAGATCTTTAGACTTTCTGTGTGTATGGAAAGTTTCTGTGATCTTTTATTCCAGATTAGAGAAACATCACATGTTGGATTTATAGGCAGAGCAGCGGTGTCCTCCAGCATGCTAGACCCCAACCTCAGAGTGTGTGTGTGAGTGTGTGTGTGAGAGTGTTTTGCCTCAGAACAGCACGCAGCCTATCTAGCAGATGGACGATTTACGCTGACAACAGGACGCGTGTTGTGATCAAAGAGAGGCATGATGGAGACAAGCAGCCCCGCCCTCTTCTGACATGGCTCCAGGGGAGAGGGCACTCCTCACAGCAAAGCATCCCGAGTCTCCCGTCTGTCCTCCCAGCCAATCAGAGCACAGCTGGGCCACACTCTGCCAGCCTAGAGCCATCACTGTCATGTCTGGATAACAGGTCTGCCTTCTCTTGTGAGAGGTGACTCTATTGGCTGAAGGCTTCTATGAGCAGGCCACTTTTGTGAGTGTTTAGGGTTAGTGTTATTACATTTACATTTAGTCATTTAGCAGACGCTCTTATCCAGAGCGACTTACAGTAAGTACAGGGACATTCCCCCGAGGCAAGTAGGGTAAAGTGCCTTGCCCAAGGACACAACGTCATTTGACATGGCCGGGAATCGAACTGGCAACCTTCAGATTACTAGCCCGACTCCCTCACCGCTCAGCCATCTGACGGGAGCTGAGCCATCCTCCTTTATTATAAGGAGGACGGCTGAGGACAGAACTGTGGAGAAGAGGTCAGCGAATCGTGACTCACCACCTCTCGGCCCTTGACGCTGTGCTTCTGGATGATCACTTCCTGGATGTTAGTGTTGGAGGCGGAGCCTTGCGCGTGCGGCGATGGCTTTTTGCCCCCGGGCAGTTGGACCATGTTGTGAATCAGAAAGTTGAGTTTGACCGGGAGACTGCCCATGCTCTGTTTGATCTTCCTGGTTAGGGGACACATGGCCAAGTTAGATCAGGTTGCAGGTTCAAATCCACCCCCTACATTGCTTTGAATGAAAGCATCCGCTAACTGAATCAATTATTATGATATTATTATCATGATGATGCAGGGTGTGTGCGTTCAGTACTTGGTAAAGTAAGAAGTAGCTTCCAAGTCAGAGTCTTGCGGTCGTAAGTTATTCAGAACGTATTTCAGGTCCACAATATCATTCATCTCCGGCATGCCTGCGCCCAGCATCTGAGCACACAAACAAACAGCACACGTAAAGAGAAAGTGGGAAGATCAGCGTCCGGCACAGCGTTACGGTCCGTGTCGTGGGTCAGGGCGGGCGCTGTGTCGTGGTCAGCGCAGGCGCTGTGTCGTGGTCAGCGCAGGCGCTGTGTCGACTCACCAGCTGCAGCAGGCTGAGCACCAGGGCGGAGCGCCGTCTGATGCCGTTGTACGCCTCGCAGCACAGCTCCACAAAGCGGTGGAACCGCTGGGGCTTCTGCCCCCCGCCGGTGATGAAGTGCTGCATCTCCGATGTGAAGATGAAAGGAGTTCGGTCCCTACCATCACACAAAGGGGGGGGGGGGGGGGGGGGGGGAGATTTTGCACATTTACCACACGGTCCCTTGATAACAACATTTCTCTTGCTGTAAGAACTTTAGCTGGTGTTTCCCAGGGCAACGGCAACTCGCCTTTTGATGTTGCCGAACATCTGAGCGTTCCCCATGATCTTGCCAAAGTCGATGTGGAACATGTGGCCGCTGTGCTTGATCATGATGTTGTCGTTGTGGCGGTCACAGATGCCCAGGATGAAGGTGGCCACGCACCAGCCTGCACACGAGTGGAGGAAGTTCATCACCGCCTGCAGAGAGACGGCACAGTTATACAGGGCTATGACCTACACACTTGGTACAGTAGGGCGCTATGACCTACACACTTGGTACAGTAGGGCGCTATGACCTACACACTTGGTACAGTAGGGCGCTATGACCTACACACTTGGTACAGTAGGGCCCTATGACCTACACACTTGGTACAGTAGGGCCCTATGACCTACACACTTGGTACAGTAGGGCCCTATGACCTACACACTTGGTACAGTAGGGCGCTATGACCTACACACTTGGTACAGTAGGGCGCTATGACCTACACACTTGGTACAGTAGGGCCCTATGACCTACACACTTGGTACAGTAGGGCGCTATGACTTACAGACTACATCTGGCTTTATGACTTCGGCAATATGGAATAAAATCTGCCACGGAAAATGCAGAACTTCCGAATGAATCAAAAATGACTGAATGCGTGTTCAGACGGACCTCCTCGTAGTCCTCCTCAGTCTTGTTCCACATGTGGAACCACTTCTCCAGGGTGTCCTCTCTCAGAGCCCCGCTCAGACCCCACTCCTGCTGGATCTTCCCCAGGGTCACCGCCTCCGGCACCACCTCCACCAGCCCTGGAACACACACATTCACCACCAAAATTCATACACAAGCGCACAATCACTCAGTTTTTACAGAAGCTTCAAGTTCAACTGTATAGAATATCCTTCTGTCCTGTATAGAGTATAGGAGTATAGAACTTGCTACATAGTGCTCAGACTGACCCTGGTCTCTGCCTGTGGACAGGCATCTATAGGTGACCATCCTCATGTCCAGCCCAGCCTGCAGCCACACCCGGTCCATCACACGCACTATCTGAAGCACCAGCATGTCCTGACGCAGGTTATCCCCTGTCTGGACACACACACACACACACACACACAGTGTACAGCACATGCAACTGTGTTTCCGTAGCTGCATGTAGACAATTTCCTGGACACAGACAAACACATGAATGTAGTGTAGACATGCACGTGCGCACACACACACACACACACACACACACACCTGGAACCGTCAGAGTTACCTTGCAGATCACACTGATGTTCTTCCCCAGAGGGTCCGTGTTGATGAAGGAGATCCCGAGAGGAGCGGCGTTGGAGTTGAAGAACTTACATTCCTGGGACAGAGAACACGCAACAACATCACAGTTGTCCTCCAAAGCCCATCTCTGGAAATGTTGTCCTACAGGAATCATCTTACATCCACCTCCACCCCTTTCACCAGGACCGCAGGGGCCAGCGGCAGGCGACACGTGACGCTGTTACGGAAAAACTCGTTGATCTTCCACCTCTCTCTCTTCAGAAGGTCCTGAGAATGAGTGTGAGAAGAGAGTTCAACCCAGAGCACACACACACACACACAGAGCTTCCAACCACACACACACACCCTGAGCCTGACTCATCTTCAACATGGCGGCTGTGTGTGTGTGACTCGCCTTCCTGCGGGCCTTCTCTGCGATGCGGACGCGCTCCGCCACCTGTGAGAGCAGCGTGACCAGACGCTGCTCCAGATCCAGCTCCTGCCTCAGCGCCCATCCACAGCTGTGCCTGAGAGCGGCCTGCACCTTGCTGAACCAGCTCTGGTAGTGGGCATCGTCCTGGGCGTCCAGCAACAACCTGACACACACACACACACACACACACATTCACAGTTAAAGTGAGTTAGATAAGCCAGTGGTATTATCTTGTTTCTTCCAGACCTTACATTTACATTTAGTCATTTAGCAGTCGCTCTTGTCCAGAGCGACTTACAGTAAGTACAGGGACATTCCCCCCGAGGCAAGTAGGGTGAAGTGCCTTGCCCAAGGACACAACGTCATTTGGCACGTCCAGGAATCGAACCGGCAACCTTCTGATTAATAGCCGAACTACCTAACCGCTCAGCCATCTGACTCACCAGTAAAACTGTTGAGCAATCCTCAGGCTCCTCAGAGAGCGTTCCAGCAGCAGCATGACCAGAGGCCCGTCCAGATCCCACTCCCCCTTCACCGCCTGGCGATGGAGAGTGTGTGTGTGTGTGTGTGTGTGTACGCGTGTGGGGGGGGAGGAGAACAGACGAGAGGTTGAGAATGTGATAGATTGAGCCGTGTGTGTGTAGTCAACTAAGCTATCTTACAAATGCCGGTGTGTGTGTGTGTCTCCTCACCTGGACGAGCTGAGGCAGGTAGTCCTCCAGCTCTCCATCAGAGGTCTTCTCAAAGAACTTCACCGCTGAGCTGCGCACCTTCTGGTCTGGGAAACTACACACAGGAGGACACTTGCTACTCTGGAGCTAATAGCATCTTTGGAACGTGGCAACACACAATTACAGTAAACAGACTATCGTACAATTTACTCCCAATAACATACAGTCAATTACATATTGGGTGTACTGTATACTCCCAACAACACACCCGATTGTAATGACATTCGTTAAAGTGACAAACATCTCATTACATGAGCTGTCGAGTCACGTCCGAGCTGTTTGTGGAGCTAACCTGTCTGTGAGAAGGAAGAGAGCTTCCTCAGGGTTCTGTAGGGGCCAGTGATCCACAACGGTGTAGATTTCTGTCAGGTCTTTGGGCTGCCAGCTGGGGGCGCCACTCAAAACCAGGTGAAGGAAGGTGCTCCTGTTGTCGCAGCTGTGCCTTTTGCTCCAGAGGAAGGCTTTCTCGTTCTCGGAAAGACTACAAAACCGGAACCCTCAACATCACAAGATCTCACCCGGGGATATACTGGATGGTGGAATTTGAATGGCAGGACTGCAGTCCTGCCGGTCTGTGAACTCACAAGCAGATGCAGTGTTTCTGAGAGACCTCAGAGATCTTCCTGCTCAGTTCTTCACATGGCAGAATGGTGGTGGGAGAGTCTGGGAGGGAAACCGGTCTCTTATAATTCCATTCATTTCTCTCCGGGAACTCCAGCTATAAACAAAAACAACAGAAGCAAAAACAAAATGAGTTCCAGGAAACTGAAAATAGGAAGTTTTTACTAAAACAAACCACAAATAGGGAACTGTGGATGAAACTGCTGTTCCTTGTGTGGCCAGGAGAGGGCAGCATTCTGCAAGACTCGCCTGCAGTATGACCCCAGTGGGCTGCCTGTGGCCGTCCGACAGGGCGGGGCAGGGAGGGTCGCTCAGCTCCAGAAGCATAGACATACTCAGCAGCACAGTTCCACTGACCAGAGTTCTAGAACACACACACAGTTCTAGAACACTCAGACATCCACTACACTGCCAATGAACCCACTCTCTCATCAGTGAATCAATGAATATCATTAGACAGTGTGCCAACTTGATATACTAACCTAGGAGGTGAACATGGTGGAAATGTCTACCGTATTTTTACGGAAAATAAACCGCGGCTTGTGCTCCGATTTTACAGTTTTCTTGTGCGTCGAAGCGGCTTATTGTCCGGTTTTAGAACAAAAAGTGACTGTCAAGATCTCTACAGACTGTGCAGCTAAATTAATTCTCAAAACACTTGAACGAGGGCTTATTACTTGAAAGAGGAATGCTTCATAATGAAAGTCAAAGCTTATATTCCAGTGCGGCTTATACTGCGATTTACAAACTCAAAGTCCTCATTCTGGGGGGGGTGCAGCTTATACACTATGTGGCTTATTTTCCGTAAAATACGGTATCTGTGGTTCGTGTGTGTACGTGTACGTGTGTGTGTGTACGTGTGTGTGTGTGTGTACGTGTGTGTACGTGTGTGTGGAAAGCCAACCTGTGGCTGTACAGAGGCTGGACGGCCCACAGTAACAGCTCAGGGTTTTTTCCATGCTTGGACGCCAAGAGATGAAACGTCAACATGGACTCATAGGGCAGCTGGGAAATCTGCATGGGGAAAACCATCCTGAAAACACACACATGCAGGCATATACACCAGATAGCTCAATTAACAACTGATTCAAACTAATAAAAGGTAGTAAGACTGCCTCATTGAGATTAAGGACTTTTCATTCAGCGTTATAGAAGGAGGGAGACTGAGGAGGATTTTCAGAATGGTCCATATAACCCTCCTAGGTATGGCAATGCCCTTACATGCGGTTGAATTGGATCTTGTTGCCAAGCGACAAGGCGGTGCTGATGTTTTCTGAGATTCCTTTGTCACAGATCCTCTTCCCCCCGACCGTCAGCTCGCAGGACACAGAGAAGTAATCAAAACTAGGGGATGACAGGGGAGACATCACACCACCTAACAACACCTCCTGTGTTCATGTTCTGATTGTTTTGTCATCATACAAATACACCACATATCCCCTGTAGAATCCATGATAGAATGTGCCATTTGGGGGGTATCTTGAGAATACATTCTCCTGTTTTCTGTGGCTTTCCTATTGTGTGTATTTCTGCGTTCAGTGTTTGTATGTGTTTACATTTGGACTTACTTTTGTATACAGCACTTGCACCTGTGTATGTCCCTGTAGTGTCTGTCTCTATGCTGTCTGACTGTGTCGGTATGACTGTCTCTATGCTGTCTGACTGTCGGTTCTGACTGTCTCTATGCTGTCTGACTGTGTGGGTCCGACTGTGGGTCCGACTGTGGGTCCGACTGTGGGTCCGAATGCCTGTCCGAATGCCTGTCCGAATGCCTGTCCGAATGCCTGTCCGAATGCCTGTCCGAATGCCTGTCCGAATGCCTGTCCGAATGCCTGTCCGAATGCCTGTCCGAATGCCTGTCCGTCAACCAACCTGTGGATCCAGTTGGGCTGCAGCTTGTAAAGAGCGGCCATGTTGATCTGCAGGATGTCAGCATTGTGCTCGACGTTCTGCACAGGCAGGATCTGGCGGTGGACATCCTGGACCTGGAAGTCTGAGTGGAAGTTCTCAAAGAAGACTTGAAGCAGCTTCCCCAGAGCCAGGTGGAGCGCGACGGAGGCTGGGACAGGAAGTCTACAGTTTAGTCAATGGCTGAGCGATGGCCGCTAAGATGTGAGAATGTGACACCAGACATGCATTGTGTTAGACGTGGGTATGTGACTGAGGTTGTGGCACATTGTTAACAGATGCTGTCATCCATCATGAATCTTTCCAAAAACTATTTTGAGAGGAATGTTCCCCCCACCCCCCCCCCCACCCTTCCAAGATGACTCACACCGAACTCACCAGTTTCACATTCAGTCATTTCCTCAAAGCTCTGGAAGAAAAAAACAGAAAACGTGTCTATGCGTTTGACTGGAACACGACGGCCGTACGAGTACAGATCATACCTGCGGTGCACGGCATCATAGTCCCAGGTATGTAGGAATGAGGTGTTAGTTACCAGAGCCATGGGCTTGATCCGGCTGAGCCTTCCTATGGCCTCCTCCACCTCCACAGCGGAGATGCCACACAGCAGGTTGATGATGGTGCGGACCTCGTCTACCAGCATGCTGATGTTGGTTCCACTCTAGAGGCAGGGTCATCACCACTGGTTAGAGCTTCGTCAAAGTCCCTCAGGTCTCGCCAGTAAGGTCTTAACTAATGAATCAATCAGCCATAGCTCATTTTATAGAGCAACTCAAACCAAAGTGCTGTACAGTCCCAAAATAAACAACAACAAAAAAACTAAAGACAAACTAAAAACAATGGTGGTAGGATTGAGTAGGAGCATTGGGAGCAATATGAACCTTGTTCTTCAGCATCAGGTTCACCTCCCTGGTGTAGCAGTTCAGTTTCTCCTGAAGGCTTAACCTGGCGAAGCGAGAGAGAAGGAGGAAGAGGGCAGAAGGAGGGGGGTGGAGAGAGAGAGAGGGCAAGAGAGAAAACAGAGGAAGGTTGAAGGGTAAATACACACGTAACACAGTAAACACAAGCTCTACACTATGGCCTTCCAAGTGTGTCCTATCAACAAAGACACCTGTGCCTACAGGCAGTAGAGGTGACACAGTCTGGGAAGGAAACCAACGCTGTAGAACAGTTTTCCCACAAATTGGCAAGTCAGTCTGGGACAGCCTAGGCAGCAGTTAGAAAGCTGAGGTGAGACACCACTGACCTGACAGGCATGCTGACAGTGAACATCTCTGCTATGAGACAGGCAGAGAAGCACTGCCCACTATTACCTGGACGTGTTGAAGACACAAGCAGAGCCCAGCAGATGGTACAGGTGACATTGGGCACTGTCATCCCTAGCCTTAGATATGGAAAACATGAACTAGATTTAGCAGTGAGGTTAACAGCAGTGAGGTTAACAACAGAGTATAAACAAACAGCCTAGCAACAAAACACATCAAAAAGTCCAAGCAACCAATCAATACATCGAATTGCTAAAGATAAGGTTGTTCAGTGTCGCGTTTATGACTTTGTCTCCGGGAACGCAGCAGGCAGGTTCACTTCCCCCCTATTTCCTTTGAAATGCCACGAATGACGTCACAGCACACAGAGCAAAGTCAACAGGGCGGTGGAGGTTTTAATGGCAACACCAGCCCTGATAAGACGCTGAGGAAACAGCCTGGCTGGAGGCCAAGGAGGACGTCTGACTAAACTCTTCTGGCCTGCTCTGTAAATGATCCACCAATTATTATTATTATTTATTTATTTTCACGGTGGGAAGAAAAGACAGCCCCCCGGGCAGACTCACGTCTCTGGCCAGAAGGTGCTCCAGGGTGTTCTCGTGGAGCAGGCGGAGTGAGACCTCCGACCCAGACTTGCAGTAGGCCAGGAAGCTCTCGTGAGCGCCCAGGAGCTCCTCACTAGCAGAGGGACAGGAGAGGTGGCAGAGGAACAGTCACACACCATGTGGAGGAAACACCCAGAAAGGGGTTGCCGTGACACACACACGCACGAGCGCACACACACGATAGGATTGTAGTTTCCATGAGTTGGGAACAGCCGGTCCCAAAACGAGCTCAAGGTTACAGTGCGTGTTGGGTGTGGGTTCTGAGGGTGAGATGAGGGTAGAGGCGGTACTGCAGACTCACTTGTGGAGGTACTCCTCAGAGTCACAGAGCTTGAGGACGTACTGCCCACTGCTGCTGGTGGAAGTGTCCATGAGCAAGAAGATCTCATCGATCAGGTTCTGCACCGTACGGTTCACTAGGGGTGAGGTCACAGTCAGAGGGCAGTCAGAGGTCACAGTCAGGGGGCAGGTCAAACCTGGCCCTGTTTTAAGGCCACCGTGTCTGTTTAAACACACTTCTCTTTTACAAGCTATCACAAGTGCGAAAAACAAAACTCTCACTCTGCGTGGTAGCAGATTAAAGGTTGCGTTTGTGTCTGCCTGCATTTGCAGGCGTGCTTGTGTGTGTGTGTGTGTGTGTGTGTGTGAGAGACTTACATGTGGTACAGAAGGGTATCTGGTGTGCGGCCCAGGAGGTAGCCACGCTGACCGTCACCTGGGCCTTCTGGAGCAGGGAGGGGTGGATGGATAACACACGGCCCCACACCAGGCCCGCGTTTGACCAGCTGTCTGAGTGCGGATACCTGGACATCAACCTGACACGAGACACAGCAGGATTTCATGTCTAAATGAAAGTATACAATCACTGGATGTACTTTAAAATGTGCTGCCTGTACGAGCAGACTTGGATCATAATAAAAGTTGTTATTGTGTGGCGCTAGGTTTTCTTACTTGGATGTTGACGTGCAGAGCGAGGCCAGCTGTTCGGTGCTGCCTTGTGGCGTGTCGATGAGTTTGATGCTCCAGACGTCCTGACGAATGAAACAACACAAACAAACTGAGACAGTAAAACTGTGATGAACATCCCCGGTAATGAACAAAGGCCTCGTGTGTGTGAGCCGAGCCAGGAGTGATCCTCACATGGTCCACGGCTGTGTTGGAGCGGTTCAGTCTGGCGGAGGGCATCGTCAGGTTACAGGAGAATCTCTTCTGGGCATTGCTCAGAAGAGGCTTTCTCCTGGGGGGCACTGCAGGGGGTAGAGGGGGCCAGGCAGGGTCTAGAGGAACCACTGGGGCAAGTCTGGCTGATGGCCCCGTGCTATACTTTCTGACTTGGTTGCTGGGGTCAGGGTCAGCCCTGTTGAAGCCTTGGCTAGACCCATGGTCATTTCCACTAGCCCCGTGAGCCAAGAGAGAGCTAGGGGGTTGACTTAGATCCATACTTGAAAGTGAGCTGTACAGATCCAGTTCTTCATCCTCGTTAAATACATGATACAGACCAAGTTCACTTAGTATATCCTCCTGGAAGTGATCTGTAAGGGATGTGGGGAAATCCCTGGCCTCTCCGTGGAGGGGATCGGAATCCCCGTGATTGGGATCCATCTTGAATCAAAGCATATGACTGCTCCGATACGCTAAGTTATCTTCAAGTCCTGGAAATGTTTCAATGAAGAACACGTGTCATTACATTTCTAATGCAGTCATCTCTAGGTTGCCATGCAAGCGTTGATGTTTGTTTTCCACAAACAAAACAAAAACACGATCCAGAGTTTACATGATCAAAAATCCCTCCGGTTTGTGTCATTAATCATTAACAGCTTTTCAAAAGTCAACAGGAAATTTGCCTACTGTTTCAAACGTGCACGTCCAAAAGATGTGCAGTGTGTTGTACAACTACTCTTGAGACGGACCACTCTTACATGTTTTCCCTAATCACATCAACGAAAGACCTCAACTTCAGCCTGTAGCGGTCATTCTTTAGTTTCCTCTAAATATGAAATGTACATATAAGAGAAACAAAAAGGTGTGTGCGTACGTTTACTTTCATTATACATACAGTAGTACTTTCAAACAACTACTGATTCGTACTGTACAAGGGTCTTACCGTGAAAGCTGTCATGGTCCCGGTCAGTAAAACGAATGCTAGAATAGCTAGAACAGAATCGCACGCGTCCACCTGAGGGCAGAGAAATTCGGGAAGTTACAAATATTGTATGCTTCAGGTAACCCATTAACAAACGCCCATGACGCTTGCGTAGACACACGCACACATCAGCCTTGTGTGTGTTGTTCTATTTTCGTATTTTTTTTTTCAATGCTTTTTATAATTAAAAAAAACGAAATATCGATGTCTATTTCTCCGTTTGTTTGTGCGCTGGGATTAACCAACCCGTTTTTTTTTTACTTAAACGCTAATGATGAGATCATAAAATTGTTGTTGCCATTTTCTTCCGTAAAAAAGAGATGTGAAACCAGTTCCACACAAACCCATTCTAGAACATGCTCCAGCTCCGTCCTTTCTTAGGAATGTCATTGAGCAGGTTGAATGCTGTCATCAGAAGTGTAATACTGTCATCAGAAGTCATCAGAAGCACAGGGTGGGGGTGCATCTGAGGGCACAACACCGGTTTTCCCGGGATTGTTCACCTTTTTGAACGATTTTTTTACAAATTATTCTTCCCGGGACACGAATTGTCCCGGTTTTTTGTGAATTCGTTTTTCAATTTGAATTTCATAGTTTTAAATAAAACGTAATTTCCTTATACTGCTATTCTATTTTCTTCCTGATTATGTTCAAACATCATGGGGGGTGCGATTGAAAAGAGCAAACATTAACTCAGGTTGTTCATTGTGACCAAAAGAACACAGAAAATAACACACATGATGGCAGGACAGACCCTTTGCATGTTAGGGGAGGGGGTACATATCATATCAGGTGAAAAAACGGCCTGATATGTGTATCCCCTCTGTAATTCATATGGAAGACAGCAAATAATATCTAAGTGATTTAAACAGATTTGTATTCAGGAGTTTGTAGTTTACAAATATGTATACCCACCATATGTATACCCACCAATACCCAGAAAGTCAAATTTTCACCATGTGAAGGGTTTATGTAGGCCGCCAAACATCTTCAAATCAATGTTTCCGAGTAATCCTTTTCCAAGATCACACCGCGAGCCTCACACACCTGCTTCCTCTTAACAATCAGTTGTTCTGCTGATAGCTAATAAGAAGCAAACAATCCTTTTACCATCAAACATGGCTGATTGAAAACATCATGGAGTCTCAGGGAAAACAAAGGTGAAAAACTTTAGTTCTCAACTTTACTTTAAACGTCTCAATGGCATGTCAGTGCAACTGTTGTTTTCAGTCGAGCCACAGGTCTTACGGGAATTCATATAAGCGGAATCTTAAAATTTTAAATTGGGTGGATGAGTATTGTACACATGATCATGTATACGATGACATGCCAGTTGTGGTACATTGAATTCCAGCGTGTGTGTCAGTGTTCCCTCTGCCCAGTCCCTCTCCCCGTTTAACCTCCTACAGTGTGTCCTGCTGGCGTCCCTGTTCTTCATGCCAGGCATGGCCAGGAACATGCTGCTGTGTAACTTTAGCGCCCTCCAGTTTAAAGACAAAGCCTTTCTCAACGTAACCACAGAGTGTCTCCCGCACCAGAGCTGTTCCACCAGCAGGGGGCTCCGTGGATCAGAGCACATGGTGTCTGCCCAGGGCTGCGTCGCCTCGACGCGCTGCGGAACCTTCCAGCTCGTCTCGTACCGCGGGGTGACCTACAATGCCAGCTACACCTGCTGCTGTAGGGAGCGCTGCAACCAGCCCCCCAGCCCAGACACCCAACTGAGAAGGCTTCTGGGGTTGACCAGGGAGCCCACACCCAGCCCCCTGGACGCCTGTCCCACACCAGCTACCTTGTAGAGCCACACAGGGTGTGTTTGCTGGGCAAGACGAGAGGAAAAACGAAGCGTCAGTCTACAATACTTGAAACTGTCAGACTGGGCCACAGTTCAACCAAGTGTATTCACATGTTACTTAGTTATAATATGTGTACACAAACAAATTAGTAGATTCTACTGGGATTTAGGAGTGTTTACTTGTATGTGATTTATCACTAGAGAGGGACAGTGGGTTAGCCACTCTCCTGGGATTCTCAGTGTGGCATTAAATAAAGGATCATTTATAATGAATGTCTGTCTCTGCAGCAGGTGTGCAGGGAGAGGGTGTGGTCTCTGCAGGTGTAGATTTACATTTAGTCATTTAGCAGATGCTCTTTTTCAGAGCGACTAACAGTAAGTACGGGACATTCCCCCCCCCAAGGCAAGTAGGGTGAAGTGCCTTGCCCATGGACACAACGTCATTCGGCACGGCCGAGAATCGAACCGGCAACCTTCTGATTAGTAGCCCGATTCCCTAACCGCTCAGCCACCTGACTGAGCGGTTAGGGGACATCTGATATTTTGAAGGTGTCGAACAGGAAGCATGGGTGGAACTAGTAGAGAACGACAGAAGCTGTTGAGTTTATTGTCCCTGTGATCAAACGTTTTTGAATGGGCAGGTGAGATCTCGCACATCACAAATATCCTCGACTGTTGGCATCACTAATCCCAGGATGCTGCATCGCTAATTGCCTGATCTTCTGTATTGACAACATAAGACTGTAGTTAATTGGCATGACTGCCATTATCATTGCAAGCTTGTCGTCTCCCTCCAAGCCCCATAATTGCATTAGTTAATTGACACTGATTCAAAACACCTGTGCAATGTGTTTGCAATGACCATATCAGACCTGAAACCTCAACTCAGGGTTAGCATACTAACCACCTCCAGATGCCCACCTCCTCCTCCACCTCCTCCCCCAGGCCAGAGGGGTACTGGGCGGGGTGTGTGTTCCTGTTCCTCTGCCTGATGATGCCCGCCGTGCCTGGTGCCAACCTGCTGTGCTTCTACAGCTACATCACTCCCAGGAACAGAAGCGTGGAGCTCATCCTGTCGGAGTGTCCTCCGACCAAGCTGTGCTTCACCGCTGACGGGCGTTACGGCAACTACAGCGCGCTCATCGCCCGGGGCTGCATGTGGAAAGCGGACTGCAGCAAGGTCCACCCCCTGGTGCTTCGAGGAACCAGGTTCACCATGCAGTACGCCTGCTGTGATTATAACTACTGTAACTCCGGCCCTCGTGTTACGGCCTATTCCTTCCCCCTCATACTTACCCTGCTGCTGGTCAGCGCACAAACCTGAACTCCTGATATAGTTAATCTGCTACAGGACAGAACGATGTTACCCTTTTTATGTTGGAGATGGACAGAATATTGTATGAACAGCTTCATCCTGTGACACCCAGTCTTGCCAAACTGAGGTGAATCCTAACAAGAATGTCTCCCGAACAATACAACAATTATTGGATTGCTTATTAGAACGATTGTTTTGATTATTAAATAAATTAACTTTTATAAATCGGATAACTATTCATATTACATTTCACCATTATTCTTGTTTGCTTTCAGTACTTCCGTCTCTCTCACACTCTCTCACACACACACACACACACACACACACACAGAGCAGCGGCAATGGAGATTTGGACAGTTGTTTATTTCCCTTTAATAAGGCTGCTGGGTCTCCCCATAGTGGATATACATATATATACAGGAGATTGCTATACTGAAGTTACACTGAGGGGAGAGGGTCCATATTACACAGACTTCAAAAAACAACACTGATAGAGCCTAATCTCCAGGTATCAGAAATCAGCAGGGAGAGAGAGAGAAGAGTAGAGAGGTTAGGGGGGTAACAGCACGAGAGAAGGGGGAGGGAGGAGAGAGAGAGGGGGGGATGGTGCAGTCACAGAGCCTGACTCGACTGCCTAATAACTTAACACTAGAAAATAACATACAGATTTCACGCACAGTGCATCTTAAATAGGTTACGTGGAGAACCATTTACCATAAATATCTGTATTTCGGGAACCAACATATATAAAAATAATAAAAAAAATTAAAAAAAATCATTGTTCAGTCTTTAGATTTTTTCTTCTTTTTTTCTATTTTTTCCTTCCTTCCTTCGGATCCTTTGTTCCTTTCTTCCTTCTTGTTGCAGAGGGTTTTCACCCGTATCCATCCCGGATTAATGAGAAAAGTAAACCCGACCCAGAAAACCATATGAATTAGTATAAAACCAACGAACGGAACAGCACAGTCAACTCATCACAAAAAGAACCCACAGACACACAGAACAGCAAGAACACAGTACTCTTTTAGCATCTTCATCATCATCCTCATCCTCCTCGTCATCCTCGTCTTCCTCTTAGGGTACTGGTGGGGTCAGGGAGGTCCTCCCTGGGCGGCCCAGCGGGGTCTTGACGGGGTCAGCAGTGATTTCTCTGAACTTCACAGTGTGGTAGGAATAGTGTGGTGGTGGTGGTGGTGGGATTTAGGGGAGGGGGGTGACCAGGGAATAGCCAGGGGGGGGGGGGCTTGCAACTGGAACAGGGATCATCAGAAGCACAGCAACAATTAGAAAACAATTAAGAAAACCCAGAACATGTTCGTGGAAAGTAAACAAAATGGCCGCCACGTTGCTCGTTGTCTTCTTCCTTCCTGTCACCCACGGGGTTGGGAAGGCCTTGATTGGCTGCAGGGTATACTGACTGGGCGGCCCGTGTTTTCTGGCAGAGGAATAGGGGGTGGGGCTTGGGAAGGGTCTAAGGCTGACTGGAATAATCGGCTGGTCGGCGGGACTTGAGAGGCATGTCATCAGGGGGCGGGACAGGATGTGGCGGTGGGTCGATTGGCAGATCGAATGGCGAACGGTTAGGCACGCTGTCGCAGTGCCCGCCTCTTCCTGCTGTAGTAGTGGCGCAGGCCGGTCTGTCTGGCAAAGTTCATCATGTAGTTTTGTTTACGGGTGCTACAGGGACACAAAAACAAGTGAGAGAGGAGACAGAGAAAGAAGGTGCCCATTAGTGACTGAGAAGATCACACTAACAGAGTTCACACACACACATGCACACACACTCCCAGATCTTGCACACTGTCTAAGACCCATGCTGGCATTTTCAGTCAGGCTTTCGTCTCCGAACACTCAACCAAACGAGCTAGACTTGTCGGGGCAGAATGAGTAGGATTCTACAGAGCAGGATGGCTCTACGTGTGGCTCACTCGACAGCAGCGCTAGGACACGAGGACAGGACAAGGACACAAGGACACGAGGACACTGAACACAGAGAGGACAGACGCCGTTCTACAGACAGAGAAGGGTAACGAGCGGAACTATGACCACTGATCTACGACAACTGTTTGAGGCCAGGGTTGGAGTAACAGCCAGCAACTGGGAGGGAGGGAGGAGGGGGGGGGGGGTCGGAGTAAAAGAAAAAAGGAAGAAAGAAAACCGAGCCATAAAAGTGCAGGGTTGTGAGGGTAAGGGGGTGTGGGGGGAGGAGAGAGAGGGGGGGGGAGACATTGAACTAAAAAGGAGAAACAGAGAATAGCTGTGAAGATCGCTCTTGCTTAGCCTGTCATTGCCTCTTCCATCCAGCAGGGCGGTGCCAGTGAGCCGGGAGTGCAGCCAGGGCAGGCAGGGGCCTCTGCAAAGCGGGGGTGGGGGGGGGGGGGGTGGGGGGGTGTAATGGAAGGAGATGTGGGAGGTTCTGTGGGCTCCCCAAGTGAGATGTTGTCCTTGCTTCCAGTGGCAGTTCCCCAGTCAGACGCTAGGGGGCGCTATGGAGAGGACGCAGGATGGACCATGGAACCAGGCAGCCATGGGGCTGGCGGTAGGAATGTCGGCGTGAAGGGTGATTCACAAAGCCATGCAGGGGGTCTACTGGATGGTAGGGTGGGGGTGTTGGAGGGTGAGCCGTGGGGCTTCCTGCGGTGTGAAGTCTGGGACACACACAGCCCTGGGGGAGTGACCATGCTGGACTGTTGGTCTGAGTGAATGGGAGCGGTCAGATGTATGTGTTCAAATGTGTTGGAAAGAAGTGTTGGACCCCCCTCAAACTGAACAGTTTTATAGGGACATTTGGGTTTGAATGGGAGAGGGTTCTCTTTAGATATCAGAAAACTGAAAAGTGGGCCACTTGTCTAATGAAACACGGAAACTGCAGAGGAATGATAACAAGAGCACAGCAAACATATAGTGATGGGTTACATCACACATATATATACACACCAACACCATACCACTGAAAGCGTAAATACTGTATACAGATCGATATCAAAATATCAGTATATGTATTATATAACACTATATATTTTTGGCATATTGAGTACTAAATAAACATAAATTCAATTCACGGATAACGTATACATTTGGGTATATTTGTGAACTATACGTAAGCTGCCCCAGCTTGGGTTCATGTGGCAATACAATCCACGACCCTTTATCTTCAAGGTGGAAGGAGGTCAGAAGAAGCTGAGTCTCTGCTGGGTCCTAAAGAGAACCCCTCCCCCACCCCGCCTGGACCCTGAGATTGAGGTAGCCTGCGTGTCTGAGAGGTGGGGGTGGAGGGATTAAGGTGTGTAGATGATGACTTGAGATGGGAGCAGGAAAGGGTGGGAGGTTGGGGGGGGGGGGGGTAGTGAGGAGCGGGGTCACAGAAAGGAGGGGGGGGGGGCTGCATTCGAGAATAGGCGGAGAACTTACCTGACGCTACAGCCATGCCACAGGGAGCAGAATACAGAAGAGAGCAGAGGTTAGAGCGCGAGAGGGGGGGGGCAGGAGGAGGGGGCAGCTGGCTCGCAGAAAGGTCTGGGGGGGCAGGAACCCCGGCCTGGGGAGGCGGGGGGCCCAGAGGAGGAGGGAGCAGGCGGGGGGAGGAAGAGAGGCAGAAAGAGTCAGAGTCGCAGGAAGAGTTCAGAGTCCCAGAAAGAGAGAGAGACAGAGGGAGAAGAGGAAGAAAAAGACAGAGAGAGGGATGGAGAGAAAGAGGGATGGAGAGAAAGAGGGATGGCAAAAAGAGTGTGATAAGGATGGAGAGAGAGAGAGAGACAATTACAGATGGAGAGAGTAAGAGAAATAGAGAGACAATCCGTGGCCCGACAGATACAGAGAGAGAGACAGAGAGAGAGACAGAGAGAGAGACAGAGAGAGAGACAGCGCGAGAGAGGAGGAAACCGCATTTTTGGAAGGAAGGAGGGATGAGGAGGAAGAGGAGGGTGGATGCCGAGGGCAGGACATCACACAGAGGGAGAGCACAGGCGCAGGCAGACAGGTTAGTGTGGGCGGAGCGAGGGAGGAGGGGCGTGTGATGAGGAAGAACAGGTCGTCGGAGGGTGAAGAGAGGTGAGCAGAGAGACAGAAATCAAAGAGAACGGTGTGAGGATCGTGGTTGACTCTTGTTCAGCAGACAATCTGTTGAAAACCGAGGGAGTGAGAGAGAGGGTGAGGGGGACAGGACAAGGCCACACTACACCAGGGATGGCTCGGGTTAGAGCGGGGTGTGTGTGTGTGTGTGTGTGACTGCAAACAGACTGTATACAGTATCTAGTGTACATCAAGCCCACGCCAGGGTTACATTGCATGACCGTTGTATGAAGCATTGCGTGTTAGGAGACGATTACAACAGCTTATAACATGTTACGTTATGTCATTGTCCCTGTACCTTTAGCAACATGCACAACGTACTAGAAATGTCCTCTACCATAGCCATGGAAAGATAATAGAGCAGACTTGATGTCAGTGTGTGGAATGCTTGATGCTAGCTCTACAGCCTCACAATGTCTCCCTCCACTAGCACTGAGGCCTGGTACACTATCCAGCCATCTAAGAGCAACAGAGTGAGGACATTTACATTTAGTCATTTAGCAGACGCTCTTGTCTAGAGCGACTTACAGTAAGTACAGGGACATTCCCCCCGAGGCAAGTAGGGTGAAGTGCCTTGCCCAAGGACACAACGTCATTTTGCACAGCCAGGAATCGAACTGGCAACCTTATGATTACTGGCCCGATTCCCTAACCGCTCAGCCACCTGACAGGACATAGCTCAGTGTGACTGCAAATCCAAGAGGTTTCACATCTAATTCCTAAACCTGATTGGGGTGTGTACACTTTAGGTGTGTGTGTGTCAGTTTGGAGAGAGATAGGGGGTCAGGTTGGAGGCGAGCGAGGCAGGACTGAGGTTCTGCGGGGAAAGAGAGGGGGTTAGGGTCTGGGGGTTCAGGGGGCGACTGGAGATTGGGTACTCACAGAACTACTTCCACGTGGTCGAGCGCCCACTGGTCGTGCCCCGCCCCGTCGTGACGAGGCTGCCACCATCGTAGCTCCACCCCTTTGACCCTCGCCTCGCTGAAGGGACACCAGAGGTCAGGATGTCACGATGGGTCTCTTGAGAATGTGTGTGTAGCATTGTGTTGAATGGTTACAGACCTGTGTGTGTGTGTGTGCACGTATGTGTGTCTGTATGTGTGTGTGGATGTCTATGTGGTGTGGAGACCGATGTTTGCATGTGTGTGTATATATACAATATAGTATATACTGTATGCCTGTATGTGTATAGACCTACGTGTGTGTGTTTGAGACTGCATGTGAGTGCTGTGTGTGTGTGTGACTCACAGCGGGATGTTGTAGGAGACTCTCTGGGCCTTGATGAAGTCTTTGGGCTGGTGCTGGGCGATCACATGCCAGCTGACCCCGTTGTTGACGCTGTACTGGAGCAGCACGGCGCGGTCCAGGGTGTTGGCCTGGTCCAGAGCTACGTTACAGCTGTCTGTCTGAGACACACTCCCGATCTGCAGCACAAACATGATCTTGCTGTGGACGCAGGAGGAGGGGGGCGGGGAGGAAGGAGAGAAAGTGATTGTCCTGTAACTTGAAGGTCTAACTTCCACCAGAACTGCATTTTCCCATGACTGAAAACGTAATAAATGAAGAAAAAATATATTCTACAGACAAGTATTTCAAAGCTCTCCTTCTGGACAACCCAGTCGACTACTGAAACACCTGCTGCTGTATCTTTCTGAAACGATCCTACTGAAACGTTGCGCTGTGGTATCTATGGCTGGTTGCCGTGTTACCTGGCTCTGGTGAGATCCAGAGGCTTGGTGACAGCCTGCCTCATCTTGCAGCCGTTGAAGTACAGCGAGTCTCCGTGCGCGTGGGGCGACAGCTGACCGCAGCCGCTGCCCACGCCGCCTCCCTGGACCAGACGCCAGCTCTCCTCAGACACGCTGCCAGACTCAAAGTTGTCCTTCACGAAGCTGGGCAAGTCGCTGTTGGACATGGAGCAGTCGTCCCCTTGAAGAAGGAGGGAAGAGGGGGAGACAGAGGAGGAGAGGAGAGAGGAGCGTCAGAATGAACTAGTACACACACACACACACACGTGTCACTTCCACTAGGGGCCTGTCCTACCTTGGTGGCCCTCGTCACAGATGCAGACCGCTCCGCTGGTGCAGTAACCGTGGCCGCTGCACAGGCCAGGACACGCCTCCCCGATGTACACGTGGTCCACGCCCCAGCTGTGCCGCTCACCGCTGCCCTCCTTCTGGATCCAGCGGAACTGCGTGGCTCTGGGATAGAAAGGGTCCGAACATGAACTGCGTGGCTCTGGGATAGAAAGGGTCCGAACATGACATGAAGCGTCCAACAGTGGAGGAGGACACCACGAGACAGCGGCTTAAACTGGACATTATAATAACTGTGCCACACATTCATCAGATGTACTCTTACTTTTACTGAATAAAGTTTTTAGTTTATTATCCAAATTCCTTATCTTTATACCTTTTTTGTCATTTAGCAGACGCTCTTATCCAGAGGGACTTACAGTAAGTACAGGGACATTCCCCCCGAGGCAAGTAGGGTGAGGGCCTTGCCCAAAGACACAACGTCATTTGGCACGGCCAGGAATCGAACCGGTAACCCTCGGATTAATAGCCCGATTCCCTAACCGCTCAGCCATCTGACCCCCTTAATTAGTCATATATAAAATAACAAAATGACTCAGTTAACTGTATGTTCCAGTTGTGTATGTGCGAGACAGCCAGCCTACCCAGAGGACACGTGGTCGGGAAGCTGCACGGTGACTCGGGTCCAGCTGGAGCTGTTCACCGGGCTGTAGATGGTCGACTCATGGAACTGGAAGGGGGAGCAGCCCACGTTGTTGACGGAGGTCGGGAGGCACTCGGACTGTACCAACTGCCACGAGTCAGACCTTAGGGGGGAGAGATTAAAGGGAGAGATCGAGAGAGAGAGATAAAGGGAGAGAGAGGGTAAAAGTAGGTTGTTATGTGTCAGTAAAGGTATGTTATTTTTGGACTAATGTGAACCACAGAGAGGCTGGCTGACTCATCAGTGTCCTCACCTGGCATCCTTCCTGTACTGCAGCAGGACAGAATGATGGTCATCGCAGGTGTCTGCCTCACAGCCCACCACAATCTACACCAGAGACCAGGAGTTAGCGTACGTTAGCATTCAGCATGTCGCTTAGCATCTTTCTTAGCATTTTGCTTAGCATGTAGCCTTCCTTGTACCTTGAACTGTAGGATGTAGCCAGGCTGCACGATGAGCTCGCGCGTGGCCAGGATGTTGTGGGTCTTGTCCTGGTTCTTGTTTGGCCAGTACAGGTGGAAAGAAGGGTTCCCACAGAACCCTGCGGTCCTCACAGCGTTGGGGTAGAAACTCCAGCTCTCCTCGTGAGACACACCCTCTACAGAAGAGAGAGAGAAGCAAAGAGAGAGAAAAACTGAACAAAATAAAATTTGAAAAACTGCAAGAAATGTATATTCCGTTTTCACATGTCTGTTTAGTGTTGAGGTACAATACGCGCAAAAAGACAAAGGCCACAGACCATCATCGAAGGTGTCCAGAAGGGTGGAAGGGTTGATGTCCGACCCGCCCACCAGGATGTTGTCGATGGCCCACTGAGCGCGCTCCAGACTCGGGGAGGCCAGGCCTGAGGACATGGTGAAGGGTTGCCACCAGCGCAGGCGCGTGGCGTTGGACAGCGCCCCCTCTGGCAGCACAATGTAGTCTCTCCTCACAGACACGTACTTCAGATAGTCCATCTCGTGGAGCAGCATCCAGGACACCCCTGGGGGGAGGGAAGCCGGCGAGAGAGACGAGGAAGAACGTGAGGCCGAATGGAAACAAAAGCAAGCGCCTCTCTCTGTGTACCCGTAAAGTTACGGCCATGTTTGGTTGCCATGGTACCTCCGTCAGTGGAGTAGTCGAGCAGCACGCCCTCTTTCCGACAGGTCGGACGATGGCACATGGTCATGTTATCCTCACTGCCTATCCTGGCCCAGTACTCCACAAACCTGCTCACACAGACAGGTTCACAATCAACACATCAATACTACCTTACAACTGCCCCATAGACATCAAAAAACAGTGCTTTGAATTATTTTTCCCCAAAAACAGTTGGGACAGTTCTACCAGAAGACAGTAGCTGTAGCTAAGGCATAGAGATTCCTCACTTGGCTCCCCGGAGGTCCAGGTCCACGGTGACGGCCTGCCTGCCGTCCGCTCCCCCGAAGTACAGCGCTGTCCCCTCTACCAGCACCCCGCAGTCTGTGCAGGGACGCCCCCCTTCCAGGACCTGCCACTGGGGGCCTGCCGCCCCCTCCCAGTCGAAACGCTCCTTCAGAGAGGCCTGTGGGGAGGGGGTGTGTGTGAGGGTGTAAGTGGGGGAGTCAGCCTTCCAACCCATGAGCGTGTGTGAACTAGGGTGTGTGACCAGAGTGTGTGTGAGGGTGTGTGAAAGTGTGTGACTAGAGTGTGTGTGAGGGTGTGGTTTACGTCCGGTACCTTGAGGGCTGTGCTGGCGTAGCAGTTGGGTCCGGTGAAGCCAGGGTCACAGAGGCAGCGCTGGTCCAGACAGTCCCCATGCCCTCCACACTGTCCGGCACACGCCGGCCCGATGTACAAGTTCTCCACTGCCCACTGGATGTCCGAGTGCTGCTGGTAGAAGCGGAACCTCACCGCCCTGAAGGGAACAGGGAACGAGGAGGGAATGAGTGCAGGACAGCACCTGGGAAGCTGGGTTGGTGAGGGCAGGGCAGGGCACTCACGTGTCTGCCAGGCTGTCGGGCAGGGGGTACACGGCCCTCTTCCAGCCTCCGGCAGGGAAGAAGACCGAGGGCTGGGACACCTGGCCCCCGCAGCGGGGGTCGGCGGGCAGGCACTGGGGCACCAAGTACTTCCAGGTCACTCCAAAGTCCACCGAGTACTGGACGTGCACCTGGTGATCCGCATGGTGCTCTGGAGCGCTGCAGCCCACCGCTATCTGTACAGACACACACACACACACACACACTCACACACTCAGGCACAACGCACGCTTCCTCCGTGTATGTTTTACTCAAACACCTTTGTTTCTATCGACCCGTGTTACTGTGGATTGTGTTTGGCGTTTGGGGTGGAGGGTTACCTTGAACTGCATGACCCAGCCGCGGTCCGGCACGATGTCGTGTGTGACCGCGTACACCTCCCGGCCGTCCACGCTGCCGCACACCATCACGCCGTCCGGAGAGCTGCAGAACCGCTGGACCGAACAGTCCTCGGAGAACAACCAGTGGTCACTCACTAAGAGGGAGGGAGAGAGACATAGGAGAAGAGAGAGAGAGAGAGAGAGAGAGAGAGAGAGAGAGAGAGAGAGAGAGAGAGAGAGAGAGAGAGAGAGAGAGAGAGAGAGAGAGAGAGAGAGAGAGAGAGAGAGAGAGAGAGAGAGAGAGAGAGAGAGAGAGAGAGAGAGAGAGAGAGAGAGAGAGAGAGAGAGAGAGAGAGAGAGAGAGAGATGGAGTGGGGGAGAGAGTTGTATTGTTTACTATATATTATGTTACTATCAACATTTACGTCTTCAATATATTTCACGTAAACAATGATGACTTGACCACCATAAAACTGTCCTAAACCCATCCACCCAGCCCACTGACCCACACCCATCCACCCAGCCCACTGACCCACACCTATGGGGGAGTCCTCCAGCTCGCTGACGAGCCCTGTTCTGCCCGTGGTGGTCCCGTCAGCGGGCGCTCTCTCGTGGTTGGGCAGCGCCACCCCTCCGAAGGTGTCGGAGATCTGCGCCCGCGGGTCAGAGCCGGCGATCAGCACGTTGTCCAGGGCCCAGTCGCTGTGGTCCGCCCCCTCGTGCTGGGGCTGCCACCAGCGCACGCGCACCCCCTCCTGACGGGCAGCAGGGGGCAGCAGCACGTTGACAAACCTGAGAAGAGACACACGGGAGCAGAGAGCAAGAAAACATCCACTTTAGAGTTGTATCCATTTAGCAGGACGCTTTTATCCACAGCGCCTTACGAATAGCAGTCGAGCAAAAGTTTGTTGCATCGCATAGCTTAAGAACTGTAAAAGAAAGGCCTTGTGTGTGTGTGTGCTGACAGGAACCCCCACCCTGGCTTGGTGTAGAGGTCGTAGAAGATCTCCGTCAGCAGGATCCAGTTGATCCCTCCGTTCAGACTGAACTCCAGTAGCACGCCCTGGTTACGGTTGCTAGGGGGGATCATGCAGCCGTACATGAAGTAGAACTGGACGAACTCGGCGTTGGTCAGGTTCAGGTCCACAGTCACCAGTTGCCGGCTGCAGCTCTGCGCGCGCACACACACACACACACACCGTGGCGAACAGGAGGGGGAAAACATGAGAGAGATCAGTGGATGGATCAATGGCAATCAGGCAGATGGAAGGAGGAATGGACTGATAGTTGAATGGATAAATCATTAGACAGATGAATGGACAGGCGAATGGATAGATGGATGACTGAAAGGAGAGATGAGCGGAGAGAGGGATGGCTGATAACAGGATAACCAGACAGATGACTGGATGGAGAGATGCGTACCCCGCTGAAGTGCAGCGCCGCCCCCGAGGCCACAGCCCCACACACAGTGCTCAGCTTGGCCCCGGTCACCAGGTGCCAGTGGCTGAGGGAGGGGGACCTGCTGAAGCTGTCCTTCAGCTGGGAGGGCAGGGGCACCACAGGCTCGTCACAGTACTCCCCGCCCCACTCCGGGTCACACCTGGGGGGGGTTGGGAGGTTACAGTGTGGAGAAACTTAGCATAGCCACTACATTTCCTGGAAGCATTTCATGAATGCTGCGAATGACAGTGTTAAGTGTGTGTGTGTGCGTGTGCGTGCGCGCGCGTGTGTACTCACACGCAGGTGCTCTGCTGGCAGCGTCCGTGTCCAGAGCACATGTCGGGGCAGCCGTCCCCGATGTAGAGGTTGTCCAGAGCCCAGGTCTGCTGCTTGTCAAACGGAGCCTTCTGGAACCAGCGGAACCTGGTGGCCGGGGACCTGACACACACACACACACACACACACACACACACACACAAGATTAGGGCATGAACCACCGTCATACATGTGAATCTATATACTCTATGCATGCCTGCGTGTGTGTGTGTGCATATATACTGTATGTGTGCTTGAGTGTGTGTGTGTGTTGCAGGAAGTACTGACCTGGCGTAACTGGGGATGGGCAGGGTGACCCGCCCCCACTTGTTGAAGGTGTCAGCCACCAGCAGCTTCTGCAGGGTGTAGGAGGAGCAGTCTGGACTGGTGGGCAGGCAGTCTCTCACCACCGGCTGCCAAGTCAGACCCAGATCCAGAGAGTACTCCAGCTCTATGGCTGTGTTAGGGCACACGCACACACACACACACACACACGAAAAGTTAGAAACTACCAGTGTAGATCAGTAAAAGTAATCAATAATGATAAATGATCAATAGAAGTGTTTTCCCATCCTGTCACCTTGACTTAACCCACACATGAACCCTAACCCCCACCCTAACCCATGCATGAACCCTAACCCCCAACCTAACCCATGCATGAACCCTAACCCCCACCCTAACCCATGCATGAACCCTAACCCCCACCCTAATCCTAACCCACACCCCCACCCCCTGGGCTAGCTCTGCTCACAGTAGCAGGAGTTGGTGACGGAGCAGGAGGCTGAGAAGTCGAACTGGATGAAGGCGTCCTGGCCCAGGCTGATGTCGGTGGTGACGGCGTAGCGCGTGTTGGACTTCTCGATGAAGGCAAAGGCGGGGCCGTCGGAGCCGCACACAGGCATGCGTGTGCCCCCGGGGTGGAGCAGCCAGGAACGGCCGTCCATGGAGGAGAAGTCGTCCTCCAGAGGCCCCCAGCCACTGGCACTGCCCCCCACCACCACCTGGGAGGAGGAGGAGGGGGAGGAGGAGGGGGAGGAGAGGGGTGAGGGAGGAGGATGGAGGGAGCAGAGAGGGAGGGGATCAGGTTCATGTGCATTACAGTGAGCATGTCAGGTGCTCCAGTAGCTAATCCAACATGGAGGCCAACTCAAGACCACCTAAAAAATGGCGCGGGGTGGGCGGTACGAGTTCAAAGGTGGGACCCTGCCACGCCCCCTGGACCCAGCCACGCCCCCTGGACCTCAGGCCTCACCTGGTCGATGACCCAGGGGCTGTAGAAGTGACCGTTCTCCGAGGGCTGCCACCAGCGCAGGCGCGTGGAGCTTGTGCGCGCCCTCAGGGGGATCTCCAGGGCAACCAGACGGGCCTGGTTGCTGCTGTTGCTGAACAGGAAGTCCTGCAGCAGGCCCCAGGTCAGTCCGCCGTCCACGGAGAACTGGAGGAGCACGGGCTGGGAGCGAGGGTCTGGAGACGCCTTCCCACAGCCCAGACGCAGGAAGAACTGGACGAACCTGCACACACACACACACACACACACACACACACACACACACACACACACACACACACACACACAGACAGCACAGACTAGTTGAAAACTAACCTTACCAACAGAAAAGTGCATACTTTTCAATAGTGAGACTTAATGAAGCACGTGTGTGTGTGTGTGTGTATGCATATGTGGTCTATATGTGTGTATGCTTGTATGTGTGCGTGTGTGTGTCCGGGTACCTGGCGTTGGACAGGTCCATGTCGCTGGTGACCAGCATGCGTAGGCCGTCCTCGCTGAAGAACAGGTGGTTTCCACTGGACATGATGCCACACTTCCTGGATGGTTTCCCTCCGCTCAGCAGCTTGAAGCGCTCTCCGTCCACTGCTCCTCCTGCACACACACACACACACACACACACACACACACACACGCGCTCACACACACACACACACACACACAAGCCAAACACACACACACACGCAAAATACGCATACCAAACACACACACACAAATTGTAGTGGTCATTGACATGTCCCTCCATTCTCCCTTCACAGAACATCCCATTAAACAACAGTCTTTAGGTGGGGAACAGACTCATGGTGTCACACATACTCCATCTGGGTTTGTGTGGGCATCTGAATGTTGCGGTACCTTCGAAGTCCTCCTTGAGGAAGTCTGGGTTGGGGATGTCTGGCAGGGAGCAGTCTGGGCCTGAGTAGCCCGGGTCACACACACAGTGGGTGCCCCCCACACACGCCCCGTGCCCGTTGCACATGTCCTGGCACTGAGGGCCGATGTAAACGTTGTCCAGGGCCCAGGTAGGGGGGGAGGAGCCACTGGAGTAGAAACCCTGGTACCAGCGGAACCTCACGGACCTGGAGAGAGAAGGGAGGAGGGAGAGAGAGGTGAGAGAGAGAGGTGAGAGAGAGGGAGAGGTGAGAGAGAGGTGAGAGAGAGAGAGAGGTGAGAGAGAGGGAGAGAGAGGGAGAGGTGAGAGAGAGGTGAGAGAGAGAGAGAGGTGAGAGAGAGGTGAGAGAGAGAGGTGAGAGAGAGGGAGAGAGAGGGGTGAGAGACAGGGAGAGAGAGGGAGAGAGGTGAGAGAGAGAGAGAGGTGAGAGAGAGGTGAGAGACAGGGAGAGAGAGGGACAGAGAGGGAGAGAGAGGTGAGAGAGAGAGAGAGGTGAGAGAGAGGTGAGAGACAGGGAGAGAGAGGGAGAGAGGTGAGAGAGAGAGAGAGGTGAGAGAGAGGTGAGAGACAGGGAGAGAGAGGGAGAGAGGTGAGAGAGAGAGAGAGGTGAGAGAGAGGTGAGAGACAGGGAGAGAGAGGGAGAGAGAGGGAGAGAGAGGTGAGAGAGAGAGAGAGAGGTGAGAGAGAGGTGAGACACAGGGAGAGAGAGGGAGAGAGAGGTGAGAGGGAAAGAGAGAGAGAGAGAGAGGTGAGAGAGAGGGAGAGAGAGAACGGGGGGGGGGGGGTATAAGGAGTGAGGGAGATAGAGACAGACGGAGGAGGGAAAGAAGGATGGAGATGGTCTCGTGCTCCTCACCCGCAGAGCCGCAGCTTTCCAAAGTGGACGACCTCTCTCCTCCAGCCCTGGGTGGTGCCGGGGTAGTACACGCTGGCAGGGTGGAGCTCTGTGGAGCAGAGGGACGAGGGCTGGGGCCCGCCCGAGCACAGTGGGACCAGGAGGTGCCAGGTGGCCCCGAAGTCTCGCGAGAACTCCAGCCTCACCGGGTTGGCGGAGGAGCTGTCCGCCGTGCAGCCCACGTTGATCTGGGTGTCATGGAAACACGATAAACATCCCCTGAACGAGCTTTCTCCACAGCTTTGCGTCCTAATGTTCCTCCGACGTTCTACTGTGACTAAACCTGCCCCGGCGGATCCTTCCGGCTTCCTCCGTACCTCAAACTGGATGATGGTGTTCTCGTTGACGTCAATGTCCCTGGTGGTGATGGAATGTTCCCCCGGCTCGCTGGAGACAAACACCATGGCAGACTCGTCCTCCTCCCTGAAACAGGACAGGAACGCGCCGGCGTCACAAACAAACGTACTCTATCCTCTATGAATCCCTGTCATGTCTCATTCCATGGTAGATACGGAACTAATGACACAGCTGACGTTTGCTTGTTTCACTGACCATCATACACACATTTGCCAACAGGTTAGGTTTGTGGAAGGTCTCAACCCATTGATTGGTTGTGATTGCACGGACACAAGTCCACTATGTTCATTTATAATATTTTTTTATCCCATGGAAAAGAGCTGAAATAAGAAGTAACATTTCTGACAGGTAAAAGATCGGAGATCTCTAAGGTAAGTATTAGGGTAAGTATTCAGGTAAGTATTCAGGTAAGTATGGTCCACCTATACTTTGATAAAGGTTAAGGGTTAAGGGTTACAGTAAGATTATGGTTAGGCTTAGGGAAAGGTTAAGGTTCAAGTGAAGGGTGAGGGTTGACTGAGCACTCACAGGCCACTCTTCTGGTAGGGGCAGTAGAGGCCTGTGTTCCCTCCAGGGTAGAAGAGCCAGTTCCCCTCCTGCGGGCCTCCTTCGAAACTGTCCGACACCACCGGAGGGTTGTGGAGGGAGCTGCCGTCGATGATGAGGTCATCGATCACCCAGACCTCCTCCTTCTTACCTGCACACACACAGCGCCAGAGGTCGTCTCATGAGTGTGGGAGTGTACACGTCTGTGTGTGTGCATGTGTGACGGGGGTCAGGTGGCTGAGTGGTTAGGGAGTCGGGCTATTAATCAGAAGGTTGTTGGTTCGATTCCCGGCCGTGCTAAATGACGTTGTGTCCTTGGGAAAGTCACTTCACCCTACTTGCCTCGGGGGGAATGTCCCTGTACTTACTGTAAGTCGCTCTGGATAAGAGCGTCTGCTAAATGACTAAATGTAAAAGTTCAGGTGCTCGTATGAGAGAAAATACACTGTTTGATTTTGTAGGTGTGCGTGCATGTTAGTGAGTGTCTGTGCACATGTGTGTGTACATGTGAGGAAATGTGTCTTTGTGTGTGTGTGTGTTCTCACCGCTGTTGTAGGGCTGCCAGAGGCGGAAGCGGGTGGCGTTGGTCTGGGCGCTGGCGGGCAGCGCCAGGTGGAGGAACAGGGTGTCGGTGGACGTGGGGAAGTAGAACTCATCCAGCAGCAGCCAGCTGATGCCCCCGTTCACAGAGTACTGGAGGAGAACCGAGTGGGAGCGCTCTGGGACGCCTGGGAACACACACACACACACACACACACACACACACACACACACACACACTGTTAATCCACCATCTAGGAGACCAGAGACAGCAGAGATGGAGGGAGAGTGAGACCCACCCTTAGTGATGAACTTGAAGGAGAACTGGATGTAGAGAGTGCTGGTGCAGTCCAGATCTCTAGAGACCAGTAAACGCAGACCATCCTACAAACCACACACACACACACACACACAGAATGCAGAGGGACCAAGATCAAATAGTGGGAAATAATCACACAAACAATTTCTTTCTTTCTTTTTTTCTCAAGTGTCATAATACATAATAGGGGGAGAGAGAGAGAGCGAGCGAGAGGGTCTGGGTCATGTGATCCCCTGCAGGGGGGGGGGTTCTCACCCCTTTGAAGATGAGGGCGGTGCCAGACTTCAGGGGCTCCCCGCTCAGGGTGCCCCGCTCCGCCCCGTACACCTCGGGCCACTGCTCCGCACGCAGGTTCTCGTTGAAGTCGTCTCTCAGGATGGAGGGCAGGGGCTCCAGGGGCACGCAGTGCGCCCCTCCGTAACCACGGTCACACCTGAGAGAGGGGGGGCGGGGGGGGGGGGGGGGTTAAGGTGATCGTTTCAGGCAGATCTAAATGTTGAAGGGATTTGTGTGTGTGCGTAACTTACACACAGTGTCCGTTGTCACAGAGCCCGTGTCCAGAGCACATCCAGGGACACCCAGGTGCCAGCAGCACGTTGTCCAGAGCCCAGCCCTCTGCTCCGGGGGTGAAGTGGGTCTGGATCCAGCGGAACCTGGTTCTGGGAGAACTGGTGGAAAGATACAAAGCGTGTCTACAAGGTGTTTTAGACTGGGTTTACCTGAGCCAGCACACACAACAAACACACACACAGGCATTCACACATTCAAACACACACACATATTTACATTTAGCAGACTCTCTTATCCACAGTAAGTACCGGGACATTCCCCCGAGACAAGTAGGGTGAAGTACCTTGCCCAAGGACACAACGTCATTTTGAATGTCCACGGAATCGAACCGGCAACCTTCTGATTAACAGCCCCCCCCCCCACACACACCCACAGCCCCCCCCCCACACACACAGCCCCCCCCCCACATACACACACCCACAGCCCCCCCCCCCACACACACACACCCACAGCCCCCCCCCCCACACACACACAGCCCCCCCCCACACACACCCACAGCCCCCCCCCCACACACACCCACAGCCCCCCCCCCCCACACACACACACAGCCCCCCCCCCCACACACACACACACCCACAGCCCCCCCCCACACACCCACAGCCCCCCCCCCCCACACCCACAGCCCCCCCCACACACCCACAGCCTCCCCCCAAAAAAACCCACAGCCCCCCCCCCACACACACCCACAGCCCCACCCCCCCACACACCCACAGCCCCCCCCCACACACACACAGCCCCCCCCCCACACACACACAGCCCCCCCCCACACACACACACAGCCCCCCCCCCACACACACACACACACAGCCCCCCACCCCCACACACACACAGCCCCCCACCCCCACACACACACAGCCCCCCACCCCCACACACACACAGCCCCCCACCCCCACACACACACAGCCCCCCCCCACACACACACAGCCCCCCCCCACACACACACAGCCCCCCCACCACACACACACAGCCCCCCCACCACACACACACAGCCCCCACACACACACACACACACACAGCCCCCCCCCACACACACACACACAGCCCCCCCCCCCACACACACACACCCACAGCCCCCCCCCCACACACACACAGCCCCCCCCCACACACACCCACAGCCCCCCCCCCACACACACCCACAGCCCCCCCCCCCCCACACACACACACAGCCCCCCCCCCACACACACACACACCCACAGCCCCCCCCCCACAGCCCCCCCCCACACACCCACAGCCCCCCCCCCCCACACCCACAGCCCCCCCCACACACCCACAGCCTCCCCCCCAAAAAAACCCACAGCCCCCCCCCCCACACACACCCACAGCCCCACCCCCCCACACACCCACAGCCCCCCCCCACACACACACAGCCCCCCCCCCACACACACACAGCCCCCCCCCACACACACACACAGCCCCCCCCCCACACACACACACACACAGCCCCCCACCCCCACACACACACAGCCCCCCACCCCCACACACACACAGCCCCCCACCCCCACACACACACAGCCCCCCACCCCCACACACACACAGCCCCCCCCCACACACACACAGCCCCCCCCCACACACACACAGCCCCCCCACCACACACACACAGCCCCCACACACACACACACACACACAGCCCCCCCCCACACACACACACACAGCCCCCCCCCCCACACACACACACCCACAGCCCCCCCCCCCACACACACACAGCCCCCCCCCACACACACCCACAGCCCCCCCCCCACACACACCCACAGCCCCCCCCCCCCACACACACACACAGCCCCCCCCCCACACACACACACACCCACAGCCCCCCCCCACAGCCCCCCCCCACACACCCACAGCCCCCCCCCCCACACCCACAGCCCCCCCCACACACCCACAGCCTCCCCCCCAAAAAAACCCACAGCCCCCCCCCCCCACACACACCCACAGCCCCACCCCCCCACACACCCACAGCCCCCCCCCACACACACACAGCCCCCCCCCCACACACACACAGCCCCCCCCCACACACACACACAGCCCCCCCCCCACACACACACACACACAGCCCCCCACCCCCACACACACACAGCCCCCCACCCCCACACACACACAGCCCCCCACCCCCACACACACACAGCCCCCCACCCCCACACACACACAGCCCCCCCCCACACACACACAGCCCCCCCCCACACACACACAGCCCCCCCACCACACACACACAGCCCCCACACACACACACACACACACAGCCCCCCCCCACACACACACACACAGCCCCCCCCCACACACACACACGCACAGCCCCCCCCCACACACACACACACACAGCCCCCCCCACACACACACACACACACACACACAGCCCCCCCCCCCCACACACACACAGCCCCCCCCACAGCCCCCCCCCCACACACACACACACAGCCCCCCCCCACAGCCCCCCCCCCCACACACACACAGCCCCCCCCCACAGCCCCCCCCCCACACACACACAGCCCCCCCCACAGCCCCCCCCCCCACACACACACACAGCCCCCCCCCACACACACACAGCCCCCCCCCCCACACACAGCCCCCCCCCCCCCCACACGTACTTGGCAGCGCTGGGCAGGTAGACGGTGACCCTCCTCCAGGTCTTGTACTGGGTGGACATGTAGATGGAGTTCTGCGTGTAGCCGGCACAGCCGACGGCGGGCGGCACACACTCAGGCGTGAGCAGCGTCCAGCGGCGCCCGCAGTCGCTGGAGAACTCCAGACGCACGCCGTGGGCCAGCGTGGCCGACTGCAGGGCCTTGCTGCACCCCATGCTCAGGTCAAACTGCAGGAAGGACGAGCCGGACACCTCGAAGTCCCAGCTCTCTGCGTAGCGGGGCTTCTCTGTGGGGGGGGGAGGTGAGGGAGAGGGGGAGGAGGAGGGGAGAGATAACATGGTGAAGATGAAGAATGGTGTCTGGTTGCAGGCTTCATGTACATGTGTACATGTACATGAAGATGTGTGTATGCATCCAATATGAAAACAGTGTTATGGGCAGGTTATGCATCTTCTGGCTTTTGAACGATACATTCCCTGACCATGTGATGACATTACAGCGAATAAAAAAACTACAGCACGCAAAGTCAATAGGAGCACAGAAGTGCTCGAAAGACCCCATAAATAATGTGTGCGGGTGTACGCCCCCGCGCGCGTGTGTGTGGAGAGCGAGTGGGGGGATATAATAGCTACCATTGATTCATGTGTGTGGATATTCCACCCCATAGGGGAACACACACATCATGTGGCTACACCACACATTAATGCTCATGGAGTCGTTGCCAAATGACTGTTGGAGGGCTGTGGCTTAATGGACCAACCCAGAATGTCATTTGATATTTGCACAAAGGACATCCACTCCAAACAACACACGCTCATAAATAACTACTGGGATGTTAAATCACGTTTGGAGGAATTCATTATTCATGAGATGTGGGTGTCGAGGAAAAGGGCTGATTCACTTTCAGCCTGGGTTACTTACTGATGTGTTGAGGTGCAGTGTGTGTGTGTGTGTGTGTGCAGTACTATGCGCGTCTGTGAATGTGAGAGAGTGAGTGAGTCTGTGAGTGTGTGTGCATATAGTGTGTATGTATACGCGTGTGTAAGTGTGTGTGTCTGTCGTACTGTCGATGGCCTCAGAGTTGAAGGTCAGGGCCGTGTCCAGGGACAGGCAGTCCACGGTCACCTCGCCCCCCTGCACGCGGTACCAGTTGTGTCTGAGAGGGGAGCTGCCGTCAAACTTGTCATGGAAGCCCGTCCTGGAGCTGTCGTTCATGCCGATCAGTACGTCGTCCAGGGCCCACTGGGCCGAGTGTTTACCTTGGGGGGGGGGGACGCAGAGAAACATTACAGGCCTCATCTAAGCGTGCTGTTATCATAACACAACCAACTGAGAAGCCTTGATTCTGCTAGATGTGTGTCTTTGTATGTGAGTGTAATAAAACTGTCTGTTCTGTATGTGAGTGTGATAAGTGTGTGTGTGTGTGTGTACGTATGTAAATATGTGTGTGTGTACCAGTGTGGGTATTGAATGTCTGTATGTGTGTGTGTGTGTGTGTGTGTGTGTATGTGAATATGTGTGTGTGTACCAGTGTGGGTATTGAATGTCTGTATGTGTGTGTGTGTGTGTGTATGTGTGTGTGTGTGTGTGTGTGTGTATGTGTGTGTGTGTGTGTGTGTGTGTGTCACCACCCCCTCACCCTGCTGCGGCTGCCACCAGCGGAACACGGTGTAGGGGGTCTTGACGTGGGGCGGCAGCTCGATGGTGACAACCTGAGGCTCCAGGAAGGAGCCAAAGTCCAGCTCCCTCAGGAACTGCCACTGCACGCCGTTATTGGTGGAGAACTGGACCAGCACCCCTGGGAGACACGGGGGAGAGGAGGACAGGATGAGAGGGCAGGCAGCAGCGCAGCCCTGGGATAGAGGGGTCGGTCTACTGACTCAGCTGCACATGAGACTGGAGGAGGACAGAACATGGATCTCTATAGCGTTGGATGGACTACAACACCTTAAACGCTGGTTAAACGTGTACAGAAGATTAAAAAAAAACTGAGAGGGAGAGAAGGAGTGAGAGGGAGGGAGAGAAAGAGAGAGAGGGAGAAAGAGAGAGAGACAGCAAGGGAGTCAGACGGCAGAGAAAGTGTGACATGCTGGAGTTCAAAATCCACATTTCCTGCTGCAGTGTCAGTGAGCCTCCACAGGGAGGCAGCAGAGAGCTTGGACGAGGCCGAGGACGGCATGGTCACCTTCGTTCCGGGAGCGAGGCCGGGCGCAGGTGGGACCCAGGCTCTTGCTGCCGATGCGGATGTAGAACTGGACCAGCCTGGAGACGGGAGACACAGGAGAGAAACAGGATTGTTTTCACTCACGGCGTCACGCTTCATTTACATTACATTTAGTCATTTAGCAGACGCTCTTATCCAGAGCGACTTACAGTAAGTACAGGGACATTCCCCCCCGAGGAAAGTAGGGTGAAGTGCCTTGCCAATGGACACAACGTCATTTTGCACGGCCAGGAATCGAACTGGCAACCTTCAGATTACTAGCCCGATTCCCTAACCGCTCAGCCACCTGACTCCCGCTTCAGACGTCTCACGGTGGGGGGGGGCGCGGGTGTGGAACACTGACCTGGTGTTGGTGGTGTCGAGGGGGACGGTGCGGGCCTCCCTGCTCCCTGGGCTGCTGAAGTAGAGGGCCTTGCCCTCGCTGATGGTGCCGCAGCCCCCGACCCCGCTGACCCCGCTGACCCCCACCCCGCTCAGGCTCTGCCACAGCGGGCTCAGCTTGCCATCGAAGCCCTCCGTCAGCTCTGTGGGAGTGGCCGTCGCCGGCACGCAGCTGTCCTGCTCCACTGCGGAACACACACACGCGTGAGCACACACACACACACGCACACACAGATAACAGACAAGTTGTTTGAACATTCTCAATGCGATAGAACGTTCACTAATCTCCCCTTCTCTTTCATTTAGCTTTTATCTTCCTCCTTCTGCTCCCCTCACCTTGTGTTTGTAAGTGTGTGTGGGTGTGTATTTGTGTGTGAACCTGTGCGTGTGTCTGTGCGTGTGTGTGTGTGTACCTGTGTAGCCCATGTCACAGAAGCAGACTCCAGAGATGCAGTCTCCATGTCCTCCACAGTGGTTGGGGCAGGGCTCTGAGATGTACACCCCGTCCAGGGCGAAGGCCGGGGCGTCGCGGTACACGCTGCTCTCCTGGTACCAGCGGAACCGCGTCTTACTGAGGGAGGGCAAGACACGGAGGTCAAAGGTTATTCAAGGAATTAAACCCTATCTGACTCCGGGTAAGCATATCCTTGCATTTCAAAACACGTGCAATACGTGGAGAAACACATTCACAGTTGCAACTAATTGGATGATTAATTACAATTATACATAATGTATATATATATATATATATATAGCCAGGTCATATATATATATAAATAAACCTCCTTTGAGCTCAACCTACTCTCACAAATCAGACTGTGTGAATAAACCCAAATGAAAAGTGTGTGAAGTCTGAGCGGCCCGCCAGCTCACCTGGCGGCCACGCTGCGCGGTATCACCACGGTGACCCTGGTCCACTGCTCATAGTCTCCGGTGTGGTAGAGGGTGGGGCCCCTGAGCTCCCGCCCGCTGCCCTCGCAGCCCCCCCGGCCCGGGGACCCGGGGTAGCAGCCCTCCCGCACCAGGGCCCAGGAGCGGCCCGCGTCATGGGAGAACTGCAGCATGACCGGGGCTGCCCCGCTGAACTGGGCCTCGCAGCCGATGTTGAGCTGGAGGGGGAAGCCATGAGAGGGGAAG
This sequence comes from Osmerus eperlanus, assembly GCF_963692335.1. NCBI lineage: Eukaryota > Metazoa > Chordata > Actinopteri > Osmeriformes > Osmeridae > Osmerus > Osmerus eperlanus. The sequence goes on along the minus strand of NC_085022.1, from coordinate 20,376,745 downwards.
AGGGAGAATCAGTGAGAGCAGGGAAAATAAACTCAACGGATTAAGGAGTTAAGTCGGAGTTTGGGGATGTTAGTATCCAGCACCGCAAGGTAACAGTGATGCCTACATTCCAAATGTCCTTAACACAACTTTCCAATACAGGTTACATGAATAAACATAAGGTATCGGATGAGTTGAACGAGTGGTCAGTTCCTCCATCTCTAAAGCGTCAGCAGCGGTTGGAGTGTGTCCTTCTCCCCGGTGTTGCGGCGTCGCTACCTTGAACTGCAGGGTGTAGCCGGTGCGGAGCGCCAGGTCTCTGGTCACCGCCACCCGGTCCCCGTCGGAGCGTCCGAACACCATGGCGGAGGGCGTGGGGGCGCAGAAGCTGTTGTTGCTCTCGCGGTCCATGCCCTCGTTCCCCAGCATGAGCCACACGCTCATCTGGTTCAGGGGGTAGTCGAACGCCGGCTTCTCGTAGAAGTTCTGCGCGTGGGAGGGGGAGAACGTCTGGTTACAGTTGGAACAGGAGGTGGAACAGGAGGTGGAACACCTGCCAATGTGTTGTTGATTTAGCACCAGGAGGGTTCCTTTTACACCTTGAGTGTTCACATAGGTCCCCTCTCATCATCAGGAACACACTGGTGTTAAATCAACACATTTTCTGAAAACAGTCTACCTCAATTACAGGTGACTAGTCTTCCTCAAGACCAAAGTTAGCAGTTATGCGTCTATCATTATGGGATGGCTTTGCCCTGGGCTCTTAGCTGTGAGAATCTCCAGACTCTGACCTGGGGGAGGGTGGGGTTAGCTCTGACCTGGGGGAGGGTGGGGTTAGCTCTGACCTGGGGGAGGGTGGGGTTAGCTCTGACCTGGGGGAGGGTGGGGTTAGCTCTGAGCTGGGGGAGGGTGGGGTTAGCTCTGAGCTGGGGGAGGGTGGGGTTAGCTCTGAGCTGGGGGAGGGTGGGGTTAGCTCTGACCTGGGGGAGGGTGGGGTTAGCTCTGACCTGGGGGAGGGTGGGGTTAGCCATGGGGATGATGTGCTTCTCCCGCTCTGACAGGATGATGACGTCGTCGATGGCCCACTGGTCGTAGCCCTCGCCCGAGTGGAGGGGCTGCCACCAGCGGAAGCGTGTGGACGGAGTCTTGGAGGCCAGCGGGAGCTCGTAGTGGACAAACCTGAGGGGGGGAGGCAGAACTCAGAACTGTATTCAGAAGGACAGGCAAGAAGAGTGTGCCTGTGTCTCAGTGTGTGAGATTGTGGTGTGTGTGTGTGTGGGGGGGGTCTCCAGGGTGGATGGCAGGTAACACTAGTTACCCCCTCTTTCCTGTAGTTCAGGTGCTGGATTTCACCCTTCCTTGCTCCCCCTCTCTTTTCTCCCTTAACCCCCCTTTCATGGTTCAGACTGGGCTGGTTCCTGTGAAGGTGTGGGGGTGTGGTGGTGTGGGGGTGTGGTGGTGTGGTGGTGGCCTCACCGGGGCTTCGTGAAATCAGTGAAGTACATCTCGGCGATGAGGCCCCAGCTGATGCCGCCGTCGTTGCTGTACTGGAGCAGCACGCCCTCCTCCCTGCTGTCGGCATGGTTACACTCCGCCCAGTCCCCACCCACTCGCAGGTAGAACTGCACAAACTCCGCCCACTCTGTGTCCAGGTCCCAGCTCACGAGCTGTCTCAGTCCAGCCTGGTGTACACACACACGTACATAAGTACACAGAAGCATCATGCACACACACACTAATGACTCCAATGTGTTTGTATGATGTTATATGTTATTTCCAGTGTCATGATGTTGTAGTCGTACCTTGCTGAAGTACAGAGAGGACCCGGATGAGACCACCCCACAGCCCATGTCAGGGGTCACCACCTCTCCACCTATCACTTCCTGCCATGCGGCCAGCAGTGCATCCTGGGACTCAAAGTCCGACAGGACGCTGGAGGACAGAGGGGAGGAGGGCAGGCAGTCTGTTCCAGAGAAACCCTCGTCACACCTGAGAAAAAGAAAGAGATGGTATGTTGAGGGTGTGTGTATACGTGTGTGTGTGTATATATGTGTGTGTGTGTGATTACCGACCTGCAGTGTCCGTGGTCACACCAGCCGTGTCCGTGACACATGTGGGGACACTGCTGTCCTATGTAGATGTCATCCAGAGCCCACTCATCCTGCTCGCCATAGTAGTTCTGGATCCACCGGAATCTGGTGGCACTGGACCTGGACACACACACACACACACACACACACACACACACACACACACACACACACGAGAATGTAAATGCCAGACAGAGAACAAAGGAATTCGAAGAGGTTACTTGGATGGAAATAGGAGAGATTACTGCATGCCTGACCCAGATCAATATTTGATCATCACATTTTATGCTTTATACTCTGCCTGATATGAGATCAATGATTCATACACATCGTGCCCTGGTGAGGATCATTCAGTGCTCCATCATCTAGAACCTAGTGTGTGTGTGCATGCTCATGTGTGTTTTAGTGCATGCCGTCGCATGTGGGGCTCCTGATGGATGATGCGGCCCAGACAGTCAAGTATATGGTGCTGTGTGTGTGTGTGTGTGTGTGGGTGTGTGTGTGTGTGTGTGTTGGGGGAGGACACTGCTCCAGTGACGTGCATCGACCCCCAGCTGCACCTGATCATGCAGGCCTGGTCTGGAATCCTCCATCTCCATTACAGTCCTGCCCCCCCCCCTGCCCCCCCCCCTGCCCCCCCCTGCCCCCCCCCCCCTGCCCCCCGTGATGGAGGAGGATGAGACCAGGACACCTTTACTTAGGAGCCTGTGGGCAGAGCAGGGGCCGGAGGTCACAGTGTCCTTGGGGAGCGGGGGGGGCGGTGGCTGGGAAGATTGACTATTTGAGTGTGTGTGTGATCGCATAATTCCTGTTCATATGAACACATGCTTGATTTTTTACAAAGAATGTGTGTGTGATTGTGTGTGTATATGATTTTGTATTTATACATTCTGTGTGTATGTGTGTGTGTATACAATGTGTGTGTGTGTTCCTCACCATGTCTTGTGGGGCAGAGGCAGGGTGATGCGTCTCCAGTCTCTGAACTCAGACGGGTGGAAGACGCTCGGCGCGGTGAACTCAGAGCAGCTTGGCATGCCGGGCAGACAGGCCTGGGATGGGCAGAACACAGGTCAAAGGTCACACAGCGGCACGCAACACACAGAGACTCACTATGACCATGCCCCCCCCCCACGCATCCAGACAGGCCGTTCTGCTCCACCACATGCAGTGTAGTCAACTGAAGTGACTGACATGGTGATGGATCCATCATAGGAATGTGATTTGTACACTGCAAATTGTTCTGCTTGCCAAGATTTAAAATCTTAGTTCTGGAAATATAATATTTATTATCTTGTTTCAAAAATGATTTACTAGTTTCTATCTTTTAATTTGTGGTATATTCTTAAGCCTACTTATTTCTAGACTGGAACCAACTTATTTTAAGATATCTTGTTGAGTAAAATTATCTGTCCATGCAGCAAGATAATTTCACTAGTATTAAGTCATTTTCTCTTCAAATTTAGTGTTAATTTCTTGTATTTTAGCAGACCTTTTTTGCAGTGTAAACAGGGGGAGTTGAACCACTGTAAGCAGGTGGGTATCTGCTGTGAATCTACCGCACGTGTTGGAGCCAGGATCCAACAATGTGGTTGTGGTGCTTGGGGAAGACTCATTAAGTCTTATTCAGTTCCAAAGATGATAAAAAATCATTGGGTTACTTGACAACTTGGAATATTTATGGTCCCGTTGGAAGCATGGAAAATCTTTGTTGAATCATTAGATGATAATCTGCCTGCTGATTCAACTATTCATGTGTTTTGATGATAAGAAGTAATTGCAGTAATTTTTCCAACCGCAGGAGACCAAGTGACACATTTAAAGACTCATTATTTAGACATTATAACTGATGCTATATAATAATAATAATAATGGAAAGATCAATATTCATGTTCATAAATAAATGATGTATTTCATTGCTATTATCCAGGGTGACTTACAGAGCTTTCCCCAACTCATAACCAATGACACTACAAACTCCTGTTGAAAAGGGCAGTCCATTTCAGAAACCTAATTATTCAAAAATAACTCAATTTCCCATCACCCCCCCTTACCTCCTTGACCAGATGCCAGGTGAGCCCGTGATTGGTGGAGAACTCCAGCCGAACCTGCGTGTCAATGTTGGGGGAGGGCTCTCGTCCGCAGCCCATGACCAATGAGAACTGGAGGCTGTAGGACGCTCCGATCTGCATGGACTGGGTCTCCACGTAGCGCAGGCTAGATCCTGGGCTGGGCTCCCCAGAGAAGCTGCAACACAGGGGGGAGACTTCAGGTAGCACCTCACCCTGACTGGGTGAAACTGCAGGTCCACAGACACCGATGATGCAGCAACATACAGAGAGAAGACCTATGCTATGCACCTGTCGGGTCATTTAACCAACCTTTTTCATGTTAGTGTTTCAAGTTTAACGAGGACAGGCACACTGGAATTCTGTGGCCCTGGTCCTTTTGTCAGTTTCCTAGTGGCCTATCTAAACCTGGAGTAAATCATCTAAACCAGTGGTTCTCATTCCTGGTCCTCAAGGACCCCCTGTCCTGCATGTTTGAGATGTTTTCCTGCTCCAACACACCTGATTCAAATAAATGTCTCGTTATCTAGCTCTGTAGAAGCCTGGTAACGAACATGCATTTGAATCAGGTGTGTTGGAGCCAAGAAACATCTAAAACATGCAGGACAGGGGGTCCCTGAGAACCACTGATCTTAACCTATAACCAATCAGTCCTCCCCCTCCAGTGTGTGAGCGGTGTTGGGTTGAGGCTGTGTGAGGGTACCTGAGGGTCCAGTCGTGCTGGCAGTAGGGCTGCACGTGGCCCAAGTAGAAGCCCAGACTCTGGGTGACGTCCAGAACGTTGCTGAAGTCCAGGCTGATGGTGTTGAACAGGACGGAGGTCATGGTGATCTCGTCCAGCGCCCACACGTCCAGCCCCCGCCCCGAGTGGTACGGCTGCCACCAGCGGAACTGAACCCCAAACTTACGGGCTCCAGGGGGGAGCTCAACAGACACGATCCTGGGAGAGAACACAGGAGGGGAGGAGGAATGGAAAGGTAGAGGCATGGAGAGGAGATGTACAGGGATGGAGAGAGGGGACGGGATGGGTGGAGGGAGGGAGAGGGATGGAGAGGAGAGGTGGAGGGATGGAGAGAGAGGGAGAGAGAGAGAGAGAGAGAGAGAGAGAGAGAGGAGGGAGGGGAGGGAGGGAGGGAGGGAGAGGGGGAGGGAGGGAGGGAGGGAGGGAGAGGGAGGGAGGGAGGGAGGGAGGGAGAGGGAGGGAGGGATGAGTGGAGAGAGAGAGGGAGGGATGGATGAGTGGAGAGAGGGAGGGAGGGAGGACAGAGAAGGAGTGTGATGTGTTATCACTGACTCAGGTGTCTGGGTTCTGACTCAGGTGTCTGGGTTCTGACTCAGGCTAGGAATGCTGCTCCAGGGCTCACACAGTCACAGGCTGCATGCACTCAGTGGCCTCTCGTCA
>NC_085022.1:20328773-20371008 GCF_963692335.1 Osmerus eperlanus | reverse complement strand
AGAGAGAGAGAGAGAGAGAGGGAGAACAAAAAGCAAAGAGATGTTGGATAAAGACACTGGCAGAGAAAAGAGCGACCTTGACAACTCTGAAGAGATAATTAGAAAATTAGGAGAAACAAGTCTCAGAAGCCTGGTTTAGAAACAAACCCATTTCATTCAGGGCCACTCCTGCATGGCTGGACAAAAGAACAGCAAACAGCTCTGTTTACGGTGCTTCTTTCAAATGATCTGTTCTAGTATCAGGAGAACAGGACCCCCGGGACAGGAGGAGGGGAAGAGGAGGAGCCTCCGTCTCTCAGGGTCAGAGTAGGACAAAGAAAAAAGATAGGAAGAGGTGAGGAGAAAGTAGACGGAGTGAGAGAGAGAGAGAGAGAGACAGAGAGAGAGAGAGAGACAGAGACAGACAGAGATAAGAAAAAAGGACAGAAAGCATTATTTACCGAGAGCCAGTCAAGAACAGGAGATGGATTCCGGGCGGTCCAAGTATGCCATTTGTCGTGTCTGTCAAACCTGGTGGGCTTCTGTCAAACATATGTTCACACAGAGAGATGTGGAGCACTTAAGTCCCCCCCCACCATAACCGCTGGTGTCCTCCCTGTCCTCCAGTCAGCCTCCCAGGAACACACGGCCATTTCAGGCCTTTTAAATCTCCCAGACGAGCAGATGTCTTTTAGAACCTGCGCTCTGCGTGTCACCTCAGATTCTAACAGCAGAGCGCGGGGCGAGAGAAAGGGGGGGGGGGGGGCATTGTTACTCTGTCGCTGTGTTGGCATTACACAGATGTGACTTGGTCAGGTCAAGGGAGAGATGTCGATCTGTGTAGCGGTGTGTGTGTGTGTGTGTGAGGGGGGGGTCTCTCCCGGCAAATAAAGCAGGGCTGTGACCCCTGGGGGTGGGGGGGGGGGGGGGGTGGTATGGGGGTGCAGGCTTTCTATTGAGATGGTTCAGGAGAACTGATTGAGGTACAGAGAGAGAGACGGGAAAGAAGAGGTCCTCAAAGGGTTCCAGTTCCGGGCCTCAATAGGCTACATCTACATGAATCCGGATACGAAAAAATGACTCTTTGACATGCGTCATTTTCCGTCTATTTATGTATTAATATGTACAAGCTGGCATTAATCTTTCACAACGCAATTTAACCGCAATTACACACCCACCCCATTCCAGCACCCCCCCCCCCCCCACCACACACACACACACACACACCTCTACATCCTGACTAATCCCTTGTCATTTCCTTCCCTGGAGTCTCCAGGGAGTACGTCAGCCATATCACTAAAGGGCAGGCCTGACCACAGACGCCTTTAATGATGACACCATCTCTTTATCTAATGATTTCCTGTTGGCCGCGACAGTTGTGGGCGTTGGACAATCGCCTTCACCATCAGGAAATCAATACCAGAGGCTGGCGCAGGGGACGGATGAAGCCGGGGTCACCTGCAGACCTGACCTCTGACTTATGACCTTTGAGAGAAATGACAGATTCCATGTCTGTCATCACCAGATTGTAAACCATGTCAGGTCACTGTCAGCATCACAGCTGGCTGTCTTTAGATAAATCATTCTACCGAGTCCAAATGGAGGGGGTGAGGGTGGCATGATGTTGGCGAGCAGGGCTGGTGTGGGGGGCAGGGGTGGTGTGGGTGGGGGTGGGGGGTAGGGCTAGTGTGGTGTGGGGTGGGGGGCAGGTGTGGTGTGGTGTGGTGTGGGGGGCAGGTGTGGTGTGGTGTGGGGGGCAGGGCTGGTGTGGGGTGGTGTGGGGTGGGGGGCCGGGCTGGTGTGGTGTGGGGTGGGGGTGGGGGGTAGGGCTAGTGTGGTGTGGGGGGCAGGGCAGGGCTGGTGTGGGGTGGGGTGGGGGGCAGGGCAGGGCTGGTGTGGGGTGGGGTGGGGTATAGAGTGTGTTGGAGGTGAAGCGTGGTAGACCCCAGACGGTGGATGTGTGGTTTCACCAGCATGTCTGTTCTCAGTCCCTGGCTGCTGGAAACCCAGATGGCTGCTTCATCAGCGCACTCTAATCACAGCCCAGGATCCATTCCTTTTCAATTAACACTAACGAGACTAATGCCCGCCTGCCTGCCTGCCTGCCTGTCTAACTGCCTGCCTGCCTGTCTAACTGCCTGCCTGCCTGTCTAACTGCCTGCCTGCCTGCCTGCCTGCCTATCTATCTATCTATCTATCTATCTATCTATCTATCTATCTGCCTGTCTGTCTGTCTGTCTGCCTGTCTATCTGCCTGCCTGCCTGCCTGCCTGTCTATCTGCCTGCCTGTGTATCTGCCTGCCTGTCTATCTGCCTGCCTGCCTGCCTGTCTATCTGCCTGCCTGCCTGCCTGCCTGCCTGTCTATCTGCCTGTCTGTCTATCTATCTATCTATCTATCTATCTGCCTGCCTGTCTATCTGCCTGCCCGCCTATCTTCTTTCTATTCATACCTTACGTTATGACTGTATGATCTGTGCAGGGTTATTGACAGTTAGGTTGGCAATACACAGAACATACCCACCCACATGCAAGACATTACACACACACACACTCCTTTCTCCCATGTGAGGAGGAGTAAAGCACGTATTCAGTAATTAAAGCAATCTCTAGACCAGCAGATGCCTGTGCTCCGTGGAGGGAGAGATGACACCAAACAGCTTGGAACAAACCTGCACACACACACACACACACACATGCACACACACACACATGCACACACACATGCACACACACTGGATGAGAGGCTGCTAATAGTGCTTTTGTTCCTTGTCTGACTCTCTCTAAGAGTGAGATGCTCACACGATGGCCCCCGGGAAATCACACACACATGCATACACGCACGCACGCACACACACACACACACACACACACACACACACACGCCAAGATGTCCCAGGGCTGAGAGTAACAGCCTAATAAAAGCTGAGCCACATTAAGGCGTCTTTGTAGAGGGGTCCGATGTTAAGCACTTTCACCTCTACAGACTCACTGGTGCATTCACATTAGTACTATGGCCCTGAATCAATGGGCTGTGGAGTGTGTGAGTGTGTGTACATGTGTGTGTGTAGGGCTGTGTCAACCATTGTTGAGTTTGAGTGTGTGTCTGTCAAAAGGGGTTATTCTGCCTACACTGAAGGCCTTGTCTCATGGTGTCACCTGCAGTGCTACTTAGGACCACAACAGCCCTCCTTCTCCTAAAACTTCTCCACCTTCACCCCCCCCCCCCCCCCGCTCCTCCTCATCCCTCTCCTCCCCCTCGTCCACCTGCAGTGCTACTTAGGACCACAACAGCCCTCCTTCTCCTAAAACTTCTCCACCTTCACCCCCCCCCCCCCCCCCGCTCCTCCTCATCCCTCTCCTCCCCCTCGTCCTTTCCAAGGCCTCGTTCACAGCCAGGGAGGTTATTTACTGCCTAACAGCAAATGAGTTCCTCCAAAGCCCTCCGTCACCCCCAGTCTATCACCTGGGTGATAGCAATCTGTTACCAGGGGCGCTCGACCAGTCTACCCCATAAACCTGCTCCCTTCATATTAACGCTCTGGCAGCGAAGGACGTGAAGGGAGTATATACAGTGAGGAAAATAAGTATTTGAACACCCTGCTATTTTGCAAGTTCTCCCACTTAGAAATCATGGAGGGGTCTGAAATAGTCATCGTAGGTGCATGTCCACTGTGAGAGACATAATCTAAACAAAAAATCCAGAAATCACAATGTATGATTTTTTTAACTATTTATTTGTATGATACAGCTGCAAATAAGTATTTGAACACCTGAGAAAGTCAACGTTAATATTTGGTACAGTAGCCTTTGTTTGCAATTACAGAGGTCAAACGTTTCCTGTAGTTTTTTACCAGGTTTGCACACACTGCAGGAGGGATTTTGGCCCACTCCTCCACACAGATCTTCTCTAGATCAGTCAGGTTTCCGGCCTGTCGCTGAGAAACACAGAGTTTGAGCTCCCTCCAAAGATTCTCTATTGGGTTTAGGTCTGGAGACTGGCTAGCCACGCCAGAACCTTGATATGCTTCTTACGGAGCCACTCCTTGGTTATCCTGGCTGTGTGCTTCGGGTCATTGTCATGTTGGAAGACCCAGCCTCGACTCATCTTTAATGCTCTAACTGAGGGAAGGAGGTTGTTCCCCAAAATCTCGCAATACATGGCCCCGGTCATCCTCTCCTTAATACAGTGCAGTCGCCCTGTCCCATGTGCAGAAAAACACCCCCAAAGCATGATGCTACCACCCCCATGCTTCACAGTAGGGATGGTGTTCTTGGGATGGTACTCATCATTCTTCTTCCTCCAAACACGTTTAGTGGAATTATGACCCCAAAGTTCTATTTTGGTCTCATCTGACCACATGACTTTCTCCCATGACTCCTCTGGATCATCCAAATGGTCATTGGCAAACTTAAGACGTGCCTGGACATGTGCTGGTTTAAGCAGGGGAACTTTCCGTGCCATGCATGATTTCAACGTCTCAGTGTATTACCAACAGTAACCTTGGAAACTGTGGTCCCAGCTCTTTTCAGGTCATTGACCAGCTCCTCCCGTGTAGTTCTGGGCTGATTTCTCACCTTCCTTAGGATCATTGAAACCCCACGAGGTGAGATCTTGCATGGAGCCCCAGTCCGAGGGAGATTGACAGTCATGTTTAGCTTCTTCCATTTTCTAATGATTGCTCCAACAGTGGACCTTTTCTCACCAAGCTGCTTGGCAATTTCCCCGTAGCCCTTTCCAGCCTTGTGGAGGTGTACAATTTTGTCTCTAGTGTCTTTGGACAGCTCTTTGGTCTTGGCCATGTTAGTAGTTGGATTCTTACTGATTGTATGGGGTGGACAGGTGGCTTTATGCAGCTAAAGACCTCAAACAGGTGCATCTAATTTAGGATAATAAATGTAGTGGAGGTGGACATTTTAAAAGCAGACTAACAGGTCTTTGAGGGTCAGAATTCTAGCTGATAGACAGGTGTTCAAATACCTGTATCATACAAATAAATAGTTAAAAAATCATACATTGTGATTTCTGGATTTTTTTTTTAGATTATGTCTCTCACAGTGGACATGCACCTACGATGACAATTTCAGACCCCTCCATGATTTCTAAGTGGAAGAACTTGCAAAATAGCAGGGTGTTCAAATACTTATTTTCCTCACTGTAACTTTTATTTTAGGCAGGCACATCATGGACGCCTCGCTTAGGTAACACAAGTCAAGGAAGGAGGGAGGGGGGGGGCAGGTAGAAGTGGTTACTCTGAGAGACTGTGGACTGTACAGGTCTGCAATACTGTACGGTGTCGTACGATAAGGCTGTAGATGCTGTGTTATGCACAAGACATGCGTGCTTAAACTGCACACGCATGGAATAACGCACTTCCAATGTGACAGGCCTTGCTCTCGGATTCCTCACTCAGAACGGCCACACTGACAACTCCGGGCCTGGGATGTGAGGGTTGGGACCAGTGGAGCAGGGGCCTCGCCTACTGCTGCTCCCCCAGGGTGGATCCCACACACTGGGGTGTCCCCTCTCAGAGACAGGGGCTGCTGCTGGTTCAGACAGGGGCTATGAACTGGAACAGGGCCTGGTGCTGGGAGAATGGAGGGGTGCGGGTGTGGATCGTAATGCTGTGTGTGTGTGTGTGTGTGTGTGTGTGGATCAGCAGTGGAGCAGTTGGCAACTTGCTGAAGTGTGTCTGGCTGTTTGATGAGGTCACCCACACTGGTCCCTTTACTGACATTGTGTGGGTCTTCTGCCAGTCATCTGCACTGTTATGCTATACACACACACACACACACACACACACACACACATAGAGAGAAGAGTCAGTGGAGACATCAGAAAAATTACTTATTTTGTTGGCAGGCAAGGAAGCCAGTGAATCTTCTTAGCTCAGATCTCCTTATTGTTTATGTGGCAGCAGCTTCATCCTGCCTGCCTGTCTGACTGTCTGCCTGTCTGTCTGTCTGTCTGTCTGTCTGTCTGTCTGCCTGTCTGCCTGTGTCTGCCTGTCTGTTTGCCTGTCTGTCTGCCTGTCTGTCTGTCTGTCTGTCTGCCTGTGTCTGCCTGCCTGTGTCTGTTTGCCTGTCTGCCTGTCTGTCTGTCTGTCTGTCTGCCTGTGTCTGCCTGTCTGTCTGTCTGTATGCCTGTGTCTGCCTGTCTGTCTGCCTGTCTGTTTGCCTGTCTGTCTGAGCCTACAATAGTCTGCCTGTCTGTCTGCCTGCCTGTCTGCCTGAGCCTACAATAGTCTGTCTGTCTGTCTGTCTGTCTGTCTGTCTGTCTGTCTGCCTGTCTGAGCCTCTGTGTTGTCTCTGTCAGGGAAACTTTACTGTGTGCTTCTTTGACTTTGCCCACCCAGGGTTATTGAAACCCCCCCTCCATGTTTTTCCAGCAGCAGCTGCTAATTGCGTTTTGACTGATTATTGTTATGAGGCTGTAAATCACCAACCAATGATATACAGGAGAGAGATAGAGGGAGAAGTAGAGAGAGAGGGACAGGAGGCAGATTGAAAGAGAATAAAAAAGGAGTACAGAAAGAGAGAGTGGAGAGCAAGATAAAACCAGAGGAAACTCAGAGTTTCTGGTCGTGGATACTGATTATATTATGATATTGAAGTACAGTGAATAGTGATTCCGATCCAGATATCACACACACACACACACACACACACACATGTGCGTGCACACACACACACACGCACAGATATACATGTGCGTCCACACACACACAACAGACAGCGGAATCACCTGGTCCTGTCCCTGAGCAGCAGTTTACCAGCACACCCGCCAGCACGATGGGCCCCAGCCCCCCCTGCACCTGGCTGGAGACAGAGACCCGGCCCCCAGAGGCCCGGCCCCCAGAGGCCTGGCCCCCGGAGGCCTCCTGTGGGGCCCTGACACCAGCCTGACACCAGATGCTCCAGGGTGTCGTCCTGTCTGAGGACCTGACGGAGGGTCTCACCCAGATGGCAAGACATGAAATGTATGTCCCACCACCAGGGCTCAACTAGAGTTAAGGGATGCATATTACACACACACACACACACACACACACGGGTACTCACAGGAAGTTGACACAGCCGGTTCCGGGCGGTGGGGCGATCCAGACGAAGCTGAAGCTGGTGGAGGCCTGGTGGCTGACGTGAGACGCCACCACACTGCACACAAACTGGGTCCCAAACTGGCGCTCCGGCAACACGCCTGACGGAGGGGGGAGGGAGGGAGGGAGGGAGGGAAGGAAGGAAGGGAGGGAAGGGAGGGGGGGAGGGAGGGAGGGGGGGAGGGAGGGAGGGAGGGAGGGAAGGAAGGAAGGAAGGAAGGAAAGAAGGAAGGAAGGAAGGAAGGAAGGAGGGAGGGAGGGAGGGAGGGAGGGAAGGGAAGGGAAGGGAAGGGAAGGAAGGAAGGAAGGAAGGAAGGAAGGAAGGAGGGAGGGAGGGAGGGAGATCGATAAATAGACAGAGAAAGAGAGAGGAGGGAGGGAGGGAGGGAGGGAGAGAAGGAGAAAGTTATCGTAAGTTATACCACGTGAAAAAGATGATAACAAGAGACCACTCTAACCCTTGTTCTTCATACAGTACAAACACACAGCTGTTCGGCTTCCTTCAGCCAGACAGCCATCCTGACCAGCTCTGGGTGAGAGAGAGATGGACTGGCCCAAGGCCTTGGGGTGTGGAGCTAGAGACAGGTGGAACTGTGTGATGTATGGCCCCCCCGTCAGAGCAGGGGGACAGTAATCAACGTCGCGCCGGTCCCTCATCCCTGCATCGTTGCCTGTCACCCTCCCTCCCTCTCTCCCATCCTTCCTCCTCAATCCCTCCCATCCTCCCTCCCTCTCCTCTGTGTGAAATTACATTGTGTAACGGCGCTCTTATTAATGGCCGCCCAGGTCCATGGATGATTTAATCAGCGGAATGATGTTATGTCACACAATCTTCCCTTCGTTAGAGCGAGGAGGCCATGAGGATCAGACAGACTCCACCTGATGTGGACGCTCAGTCACCCGCGGTCAGAGTGTGCCCTGGAGCAACTCACACACACTCAGAATACACACACACACGTAGAGACACAAATAGGGTATTTAGAACAGCACACATAATAGGACACATACTTCTTCTGAGAGAACAGGTAACCAGGTACTGAACTCATTAACTCACAAACTCTGTACTTTACGCTCCAGACCAGAGTTTACTCAACTTCTCTTGGAGACTTTCCCACATGCAGTTTAAATATGGATGTCGGCCCTGTGTGTTTGTGTGTGGGCATGGGTGTGTGTGTGTTTGCACATGCTCATCTGTGTGTGTGTGTGTGTGAGATTTACGAGGTGTCAGAGCAGCGGCCTATTACCCCGCCAGAGGTGGTCGGGTGTGTGTGCGCGCGTGTGTGTTGTGTAATAGCAGACCGCGAGGTACAGTAATCACCCACTAATGGCAAAGCTGTTCTCCAACCAGCCTTGCTCTCTGCTCTCTCTTTAATGGCTATGATTTACTGTTACACACCACACACAGACATGACACGCACTAGCCCAGGGATCAGGCACACACACACACACACGTAGGGGGTCATCTTTCACTCACTGGTAGACATGTACACACACACACACGTCAAGGCTGTTTGTATGAGTGTGATAGATACAACACCCTCCCTTCAGTTTTAGAAGAGTGGGAGAAAAAACCTGTACACCACTCATACAGCACTTACTGTGGAAAAGCATGTTTTCACATTCCTACACACACACACACACACACACACACACACACACACACACACACACACACACACACACACACACACCAACTATCATTTCCAGAACAATTCCACCACTGTCACATGCCATGCAATTACTGGACAGAGAAAGTATTAGTTTTAGCGCAAAGTGTCCAATTTGTTTTGCGCTGGGGTGGAAGAGGCGCTCCGTGTCTCTCGACACGAGGGGCCAATCAGAGACTCCCCACAGATGTGCATCATACAGGCTAGGTTGTCATTGCCACGGAAACACAAGAGAGAAAACGAGAGATGGAGGGATAGTGAGAAAGAGATGCAAAGATAGATAGAAAGAGAGAGATGGAGAGAGAGAGAGAGAGAGAGAGAGATAGAGAGAGAGCGTGCACGAGAGAGATAAGAGAGAAGTGAGATAGAGACAGAAAAAAAGGAGGAGAGAGAGAAACATAAAGAGAGGGGGAGAGAGAGACCTAGCCCAATGTTTGCGACCTCACACAGCCACAAGAACTGGATGGGTGGAGAGAGAAAGAGTCTGAAGAGAAAGGCCGGGCACCTCCACGGACGCAATTATCACTTCCTCCTCTGTGGGGATGGATGTGGTCTACTGAACGTATAACTATATGGCCCTGAGATACAAAGACTTGGTATTTGTAGTCATATCAACACACAACATACAGAGGACTAATGGACAGAAAACTACAAACCCACAGTACATAAAGCTTGAGCCTCAAGTCTATAGAAACGTAAAGAAACTAGTGTAGGAAAATAGACTAGAGGTTTGAATGGTTTTCTTGTCAGCACGTGGCTTCACAAAGGAACCACTTTAAGAGCTGACACACGCTTTAGCTTCGAGCGATGATCACCAGGAGAGCATGTGTGTGTGGACATGGATATCTCCCTCAGGACCAGAGACGCACTCTGTCGAATAGGGGAACGAATTGGGGGAAAATGGAGCCCCAAAAAAAGGAAGAGGAAAGAAAGTGAGAATGAATGTATGAAAGTGAAACGATCAGGAGGGAAACCTAATGAGGTTGAAAGAGAGAGAGAGAAAGAGAGAGAGGAGAGAGAGATAGGAGGGAGAGTGAGAGAGAAGAGGGAGAGTGAGAGGAGAGAGGGGAGAGGGAGAGGAGGGAGAGAGAGAGGAGGAGAGTGAGAGGAGAGAGGGGGGAGAGAGAGAGGAGGGAGAGTGAGAGGAGAGAGGGGAGAGAGAGAGGAGGGAGAGAGAGAGGAGGGAGAGTGAGAGGAGAGAGGGAGAGGAGGGAGAGAGGAGGGAGAGTGAGAGAGAGGAGGGAGAGTGAGAGGAGAGAGGGGAGAGGGAGAGGAGGGAGAAAGAGAGGAGGGAGAAAGAGAGAAGGGAGAGAGAGAGGAGGGAGAAAGAGAGGAGGGAGAGAGAGAGGAGGGAGAATGAGAGAGGGAGAGAGGGGAGAGAGAGCGGTTAGGGCAGGGTGAAGATGAAAAGAGAGACTGTTGCACTCCAGGACACAGCAGTGGTGGGACTTGACATAGCTCTCCGAATGTTTCTATTCCCCGGTGCAAAATACACTCAGGCGCAGAAATGCTAATACGCATCACTTCCTTTCATGTACCAGAGAATAAAATCACTATTATTCAACAGGATCCAAATCCCAACTGCTCCAGTTAAGCAACAAGCTGTAGTGGAACCAGATATATATATAAAAAAATTAAAACATAAAAACAAAGACCTGCTTGATGCATTAGTCTGTCCAGGGAAATTAAGAGAGAGAGGCAGACATAGAGGAGTAAAGAGAGAAAAAGAGAGAGAGCGATGGAAAATATTGAAATGAAAGGATAGCGCCTTTGATGTTTGTTGAACCCTTATCAGACAGCCCATCCCTGTGTCCTTACAGGGGTCAGTGAAACAGCAGAAGGCATTATGGCTCCAGCATTCCCTGTCTTTGTGTCTGATTCCGTTACAGGACGCGACAGACGCAACCCTTCGTCTAAACACCGCTGCCCTCCCCGCAAGTCGCTCTGTCTCTCCGCTGGGGCCACAACGTTCCGGAGTCTTCTAAGACCCAGTTAACCAGCCAGCGGACCACGTCAAGTGAGTTACCAGCTAGGCCACTGAAGGTACCATGAGCACCAAGAACCCTTGACTTGAGATGTCTGGGGATGTTACAGTTTGTGTGTGTGTGTATGTGTGGGAGGGGTGGGTGGGGGGATAGGGGGTGTTTAAAATGTCAAATGGCACGACTCTAATGCCTTTAATGTTGCGTGTTAGATTTGGACCAGCAGTCGTGAGGGGGACCTCAGGGATGGTGGGGGTGGGGACTTCATCGCTTCCTCCATCCCATCTTCTCCTCCTCCTGTCATCCTCCTTTCACATGCAGATTGGCCACTTATGCGCTGTCGTCTGTGATTAATAGCAGGGGGGGCTGACCCTCTCCCTCCCACGCTAGTGTAAATACTAATATACAAGCATGCAGGTCCCACGCTAGTGTAAATACTAATATACAAGCATGCAGGTCCCACGCTAGTGTAAATACTAATATACAAGCATGCAGGTCCCACGCTAGTGTAAATACTAATATACAAGCATGCAGGTCCCACGCTAGTGTAAATACTAATATACAAGCATGCAGGTCCCACGCTAGTGTAAATACTAATATACAAGCATGCAGGTCCCACGCTAGTGTAAATACTAATATACAAGCATGCAGGTCCCACGCTAGTGTAAATACTAATATACAAGCATGCAGGTCCCACGCTAGTGTAAATACTAATATACAAGCATGCAGGTCCCACGCTAGTGTAAATACTAATATACAAGCATGCAGGTCCCACGCTAGTGTAAATACTAATATACAAGCATGCAGGTCCCACGCTAGTGTAAATACTAATATACAAGCATGCAGGTCCCACGCTAGTGTAAATACTAATATACAAGCATGCAGGCGTGCTAACGCTGGCAGGACGTGCCTAAGAGCACACACACTTACAGTACACACACTTACAGTACACACACACACACTTACAGTACACACACTTACAGTACACACACACACCCACAAATCTACTTCTCTCCCACAGACCAGAGGCCAGGGTCCTGGAAATGGGTGTGTCTGAGGTGGAGGTGGGCGGGGCAGGGTTTCGGTGCGGCGTGCCATCACCGGGGGAACACTGACATACCCATATTCATTGATGTCGCCGTGATTACGGTGGATGTATAGGGTGTGTCAGAGGGATGGAAGTAGAGGGCCAGTTAGGGACAATGGGATCCTTCTTGTTTTCAATCAGTACAGAGTCTGCTTCTACACTCCAACTGGGCTCTGCTCAACAGTCTGTAGAATGACCCACCCTCTCCCTTTCTCACACTTCTCTCTTACTCAATCTCTGCCTTTTTCTCACTCAGAGTAACAGTCGAATATTAGAGAGAGAGAGCGAGAGAGAGAGAGAGAGAGAGAGAGAGAGGGGCAGAGAGAGAGAGGGAGAGAAGGAGAGGAAGGGAGAGAAAAAGAGAGAGAGCGAGGGAGAGAAGGAGCGGGAGGGAGAGACAGAACGAGAGAAAGAGAGAGAGTGAGAGAAAGAGAGGGAGTGAGAGAGATCCTCCACAGACAGATGGGTGATCAGTGGCGTTGCTTGGCACCCAGCGCCCAGTGAAGTGCCACAGCGCGCCAGGCTCAGGACATTAGGGGGGGGGGGGGGAGGGGGGGGGTGAGACTGGGTGGCACAGCCTGTGGGCAGACATGGGTCCCGCTCAGCCTGAGGAAGGCATTCACCAAACATCGTTCACCCTTTATAGACATCATTAGACATCTGGTGGTCCTTCAAACTGGTACTGGGAAATGAAGCCTGAACAGTTTGTCTACCTAATAGCGGGACACGAATACACACAGATGTTCTAGTGAGCAGCAGAAAGTTTAAAACCACACTTCTAGTGTCTTGTTATCCAACAGAAATCAGCCCTCCATGCTCTATTCAGTTGTTTGCTTGTCTCTAGCTAGTTCTGATCTCCTTGTGTTAAGCATTCCTTCCTAGGGGGTCTGTGACACACACACACACACACACACAAACAGGAGCATTAGAATACATCTATGCATGTATGCAGTGGGTTTTGCCCCAAGTGTTTAATGAAAGCAAGGGAGTGAAACAAGGAAGTGTTCTTCTCTGGGAGGTTATTTGATTGTGTCTGCAGGGAGCATTATTCCGTAGCGATATTAATGTTAATCTCTGCAGACAATGTGCTTTTTAATTAAACGCTGGGAGGAGGGGCCTCGTTGAGATGCAGAGATCGGGGTTCGTCATGCTCATCGGTCTCCAGGACCGGAGAGGTTCAAAGGAGTTTGTCAGAGTTTGGAAGGTACTCACCCTATTAGGCTGTACAGTTGTCAAAACACAACCAAGGCACTCCATGGAATTTGGGGGTGGGGTTAGGTGGGGTGGGCTATGCATTCATATTTCATGTGATTGTTTTGCAACCATGACATCATCCCATCAGGGCATGAGACATGCCATTACCATGTGTGTGAGACTTCTGATCTGCCATAGGCTGCGGATAATGCTGCTGTCAAGCAGCAGACCCCAGTAGCAGGACACACAATGGCCGCCCTAAATGATACATCAAACCCAGGCCTGACAGACTGACTGGGGGGTGCTGAATGCTACAGTACACTGTGTGTGTCATTGTGTGAGGGGTGTTTGCATGGAGATGGTCTCCCCGTCGCTATCCTGTCCTCCGGTCTGCAGAGACCACAGCAGGACCCAGGGACAGGGCGAACCGCACTCCATGCCCGCCATTGGCCGAGATGGGCCTCCATCCCAGTGCCTGCCAATCACTCCGCCATGGCGACGGGCTGGCATCGCCATGGGGATGGTGGGAGTGGAGGAAGCTGTGTGGTAGTATGGGTGGTGGTGGATGCCAGTGGCAGGGGGGGGGTTAAGATACAATGTGGGGACAATGAAGACGGATGCAAATTTGCCACACGAATGAAGGAGTGTTCAGCTGGCACTAAAGGGCACCTGGATGTGTGTGTGTGTGTGTGTGAGAGAGAGAAATAAATTGAAATGTAGGCAAGATAATGTATATGTTTATGCATATCAATGTGCACAGTGCACAGTGCATGCAATTGCTTGTGCTTCTGAGCAATGTTGTTGTGTCTAGCATGCATGCCGGGACAGCAGACAACTTAGACCACATGTATACATTCACGGAACAATGCCTCTTTCATTCAGGCATCCATTCTGTGTCACACCATCCATCATCCATCATCCATAACCTCCTGAGGATACGGCCGGCCACACACACGCTCACACACACACACTTACACACACAGACACACACACACACACACATTGTAAGAGCCAGTGAGTAAGCTCACTGCCAGTGAGTAAACCAGAGAGCAAAAAGCAGACATGGAGTCAATGGTCTGTTTCTAACCTGCAGACAATACTGTGTTTAGACACACATGGTAATGTACACACTCACATCCATTCTCCCAGATTGGTTAGCGGTGTATAACTGTCTGTTTCTTGGATGGTCTGTCCTATAGATAACATGTAGCGTATACGGGCACTCATGGCTACTAGCTAACCAACCACTGGCCTGCATGATAAAGGAGTCTTGCCATAGGAGTCAAGCCACTTCTCTCCCCGGAACCATCCGGTCACAACGGAAATAAATGCTCAGAAATGTAAATTGTGTGTCTGGAGCCCCACCCACAGGGATAGATGACAGGTCTCTACATCCAACAGATCTCCTTAAAGCTCTAGTCAGAGTACACACACACACACACACACATTGGGAACCAGACCAATATGGGCCATTGAGCCTTAAGACCCCCCCCCGCCCCACACACACACACACACACACACACACACACACACACACACACACACACACACACACACACACACACACACACCCACGCCCACACACAGTCAGAGAGGACTCAACACTCTCTGACTCTCTACACATAATAAAGATCCACATCCTTTGGGCATTTTTTAAGAAAGGCAATAACACAGTGGTGTACTGTTGTTGCTGTGATGAATGGCCTCTTGCAACCCTTTCATGAGGAATGAGAGAGAGAGAGAGAGAGAGAGAGAGAGAGAGAGAGAGAGAGAGAGAGAGAGAGAGAGAGAGAAGAGGGGGGGGGAGAGAGAGACAGAGAGAGAGAGAGAGAGAGAGAGACCCTACTGGAGTACAGCTCTCTCCATCTGGGGTTTCTGGAGCAGGAGCCAGACCGGGGGACCAGCCAGCACCAAGCCCCAGGACCAGCTCACCACGCTGGGTGGCAAAGTCACAGAGTACCCCCCCCATTCCTTATCGCCTTTCTCGGGAGTCTTCCATCACTCCATGCCTCCATCCAGCCATCTATCCCTCCTCCATTCAGCCATCTATTCCTCCCTCACCTCTCTCTATCTATTCCTTCCTCCCTCCACCCCTCTGTCCGTCTATCCCAGGGGGCGTTGCCTGGTGTTGGTGTGTCAGTGTGGAGGGCGTATGCACGCCACAGCCCTCCCGCAAGGAGCCGGGGCTAATTTGATTTTTAATCCGACGAGACTCCTCGGCTAATGGTTTAAGTTCTGGATTAATTAATCTGATTTGACTTGTGCTAATTTTTGCGCCCGCTCCCCTGCTACCCACCCGTCACACAGCAGACAAACCCCCTGGAGGGGGCGGGGGGGCTAGTCGGCCCGGGCGATGACACACTTGTGGAGAACGGGGAGACGGAGACAGGAATCGACAGGTGAGGAGACACAGGCAAGCCCGGGAAGTGTGTGTGTGTGCATACTGCATGTGCTTGTATGTGTGTCCATATTTGTGTGCGTACTGAACGTGTGTGTGTGTGTGCGGTAGGGTTGGAGCAGAGCCCCGTTTGACAGGATGGCGCTGGGAGGCAGTGAAATAATCACAACAGCAACAGCCCGGTTCTCATAAGGAGGCCGTGAAACGGAGAAGGTCAGCGAGCCTTCTCTCTCCTCCCCCAGATTTGGGTCAGAGGAGACCCAAAGCTCGCTCACCGAAACTTCGAGAAAACTGGGCCAGCCAGCCACGCTGTACTGTACAATCTGACCCTTTTCCTCTGCAAAGCTTTTAGACAGCAGAAGGCCAGAACCTACGGACCCAGAGGAACCCTGGCACTTTTCACTGTGTTTCTAATGGTATTTTTTTTTACAGTGAAATTTAAAAATACATTCAGAGTGCATCCTGGAGAGTTTAGAGAACACTTTCGCCCGCTTTAGAGACTATCTGCCGAACCTCCACCGTCCAACCCCCCTCACACACACACAGGTGCACACACCATGCAGTAGAGGCACACACACACACTCTATGCGCGCTCTCTGTCTGTCAAGGTAGAGTAATTTGGAAGTAGGCAGTGATGCCCTTCACACTGGAAAGCAACAAAGGAATGCCAGTACAAAGGCAGTGTCCCCTCCAGCAGGGTGAAATGATGCAAACCTTCTACTCTTCGCAGAAATGTGTCAAACGCAACTTTCCCTCTCTCTCCCCGTTTCCTGGCTCTTTCTCTCTCACGCTGTTCCTCTCTCCTCCTCTCTCCCTCTCTCCCACCCTCTTTTTCTTCTGAATTGCTCTCTTTCTGTCTCCCTGTCTCCCTGTCTCCCTGTCTCCCTGTCTCCCTGTCTCTCTCTCTCTCCCTCCCTCCCTCCCTCCCTCCCTCCCTCCCTCCCTCCCTCCCTCCCTCCCTCCCTCCCTCTCTCTCTCCCGTGCGTCTCTCTGTGGCACGGCAGCATCTTCTCTGTGGAGAGAAAGCGAGTGCTGTAGAGGCAGGAGGGAGCACATGGCAGGAACAGCCCACGCCTTCTGCTTGGTGCTGCATGCTAACCACCAGGCAGGCAAGAACACATCTCCTCTCACCCTGCTTTCAAACCCCCTCATCTGAGGCCTCGCTGTACAGTCGCTCCACACCCTCTCCTCTCTCTCCTCTCCTCTCCTCCCTCTCTCTTTCTTTCTGATGTCGAGTACAGTAGAGGCCGGGGCGGTGGGTGGTTCGGAACAACACTGAGCACACACCAATGCACACACACACCGACGCACACACACACCGACGCACTGAAGCGCGCACACACACACACACAGCGAAGCACACACGCACACAACTAGAGGCACAGTAGCTCTGGGAGTTTGCAGGAGGGGCTAGGTCCTCCTGGAGAACTACATACAGAGTGAACCTGAAGCCCCATCTGTCAAAGCTGCAGTCTGTCAACATGGCACCTGTAGGGCGCATGCGAGGGTTTGGGAATGGAAGCACACAGACAAAGCTAGATAGTTATACATTCTACATGATTTAATTTCATCCTTTCGTGCTTGGCGAGTATTTTAGTATGTGTGTGTGAGTGAGAGAGAGAGAGAGAGAGAGAGAGAGAGAGAGAGAGAGAGAGAGAGAGAGAGAGAGAGAGAGAGAGAGAGAGAGAGAGAAGAGCGAGAGAGAGAGAGAGAGAGGGAGAGAGAGACAGAGAGACAGAGAAGAGAGAGAGAGAGTCAACTGACGGGAGTCAGTTGGCTGAGCGGTGAGGGAGTCGGGCTAGTAATCCGAAGGTTGCCAGTTCGATTCCCGGTCATTCCAACTCACGTTGTGTCCTTGGGCAAGGCACTTCACCCTACTTGCCTCGGGGGAATGTCCCTGTACTTACTGTAAGTCGCTCTGGATAAGAGCGTCTGCTAAATGACTAAATGTAAATGAGAGAGAGAGAGAGAGAGAGAGAGAGAGAGAATATGCATGGAGAAATATATGATTACCCGAAGGAACGCTCCCCTGGACACTGAGAGAACCCAAATGCTGAGCCACCTGTTAGTGGCCCTGTGGCATTATGGGATTGAAGGAGAGTGGGGGGGTGGTAGCAGACGAGAGGCAGAAGATGCCCAATCTGGGCCTGGGATGGCTTGCCAATGACACCGTTCATTTTGTCAGGCTACTCATCTAGCGAGCCAGTCCGCCAGCTAGCCAGCCAATCAGTCAACGAGCAAGTTAGCTAGCTAGTTAGCGAGCCTAATCAGCGAGCTAGTTAGCGAGCCTAATCAACGAGCCACCTAGCTAGCAGGTTAGTGAGCCAATTAGCAAGCCAGTTTGCAAACTAGCGCTGATGTAGTACCCAGATAATGCCGTGCCGTGCCCCCCCCTCCCCGTACATACACAAACCGCTCCTGACAACTCATTTCATCCTCACCCCCTGCTAATGAATTCATCACAGCAATGATCAGACCTCAGGCTCCCTGCTCATCCTCCCATCTCAGTCCCTTGAGGAGAGGAGGAGTAATGATGGAGGGAGAGAGAGAAGGAGAGGAGAGGAGGGGAAGAAAGGAGAGGGTGGGGGCTCGTAGCTGGTGGTCGAGGCTGGTGTGACACTCTGGGCGGAGAGGTGCCCTTGACGGAGCGCGTGCTGACGGGAGTCGGCACTGTTCAAGGTTAGTGTGCTCGCAGAGAGTGGTGGATGGGCGGTGGGGTTGAGCAGATGAGCATCCTGGATGAGAAGATCAGTGTGAGAGTGTGTGCATGTCGGTGGAATGTGAATGTGCTGTGCTCCAATCTGTCTGTGCGAGCGTGTGTATGTACGTGTGTGTATGCGTGCGTGCTTGTGTGAGGGTGTGTGTGTGTGTGTGTGTGTGTGTGGGGGGGAGTGTAAGCGGCGCAGTCAGGGAGCTGTCAGCCCAGAGTCAGGGAGCAGGTTGATCACAGAGCAGCAGTGGGTTTGAAGTCTCACAGGGACCGACAGCTCCTCTCCCCATGGGAACCAGTTACCTTTCCTCTTCCCCCCCACCCCACCCCACCCTCCATCCCCTCCCCGAACCCCCCCCAAACTCTGCGCCCCCACCCTCCCTCCCACCACTTTGCTATTTATCCTCTCTGCATCTTCTACCTCTGTTTCTAGCCCTCTGTGTTCTGGAGGATGTGTGTGTGTGTGTGTGTGTGAGGTGTGTGCATGTGTGCTCTCTACCAGAGCTGTGTTTGCGGGGTGAAAAAAAGAACAGGAAGTGGACAACTCAGGACAGCGTAACCTGGGACACAGAACTGAGAGTGTGTGTGTGCTAATAACACAGAACTGAGAGTGTGTGTGTGCTAATAACACAGAACTGAGTGTGTGTGTGTGCTAATAACATGAGGAGCTGCTGTCTCCAATCCACTGTCATCCTGACTGACGTTGAATCCGACTCTGTGACAAGAGGGCCCTGACAGCTCACCTTCAGCCCTGACAATGACGAGTGCGTGTGTGCGTGTGTGTGACTCTGTTTGTGTGCCACCCCTGGCCCTTCATCCACAGTTCAAGGCACTGTGTGGTTTTTCAATCTTTAATCAGTGTGTGTGGGAGCGCGGGTCACCAGACGTACCAGGGACGAGACGGAACGGATATGATCATCTCTCGCGCCGCAAACACGTAGAAATATGTAAATGAACGATGAAATAAACAGACCGAAAAAGAGCCATCCATCGCTGCCCCGGGTTCTCTACGACTCAGCATCGTCACGGCGACACCAATAGCACGCGTCGTCGTGGAGACTGATGAAGCACTTCTTTCATCTCCCTAAACGCTCTCTCTTTCCATGACTTCCTCTCTCACTCTTTCGCAGTCTTTGAATAATGCCAGAGCTCTGTCTCCTTTTCATACCTCAGAATCCCCCGCGTACATCCACTCGCTCTCCTAAATCATCCCTCCGTCTCTCTCTCCTCCTTCTCCCTCTTGCGCCTGCCCTTCGCCCCTCCTCTCAGTCTGCTTCAAGTTCTTGACATTACTTGTCTCCTTTTATACTTCTCCCTCCCCCTCTCCCCCTCTCTCCCTCTCTCCCTCTCTCCCTCTCTCCCTCTCTCCCTCTCCCTCTCCCTCTCCCTCTCCCTCTCTCTCTCTCTCTCTCTCTCTCTCTCTCTCTCTCTCTCTCTGTCATGCCTAAAGCCTTGTCTTAATTAACGGGATAACTCGGTACAGAAAGTGTTTTTCTTTTCTGGTTTGAACAGATAATTGCATGTCTGGAAAACATTTAGGATGTATTTGAAAAGAACTACAAATCAGTCTCAGTGTGACGTTTGGTTTTGACTCCTTTCCATTCCCTGTGGGGTCTCTATGTGGTGAATCAACAGTGCTATGTTTATGATCCATAAGAGGACCTCTACTCGAAGAAACCCAAAGCAAATGAATGATGAACACAAATTAAAATATCGGCGTGAATCGGGACGACGCCAGTTTGAAAGGGCCACATCTCCGCTGTGTGGAGTTTAGGAATGGAAAGAAAGACGATTTAATGGAAGCTGAAGTCAAAGAAGAAGAAGGAAAAAAAAAGCACAAAGCAGTGTGAATTCTCCAGCAGCTGAGTCAGACGGGTTTCATGTTGCGTTTCTGGCAGCGTGTGTAAAGACGTGCAAGCGCACACACACACACAAACACTTGCTTTCAAGTAAGACAAGCTTCTCATAGCAATAACGTCAAGCTGCCAAAGTTTTAAAGAAAATGGTTTTTTAATCATAATTCATCTCTTCTCCAAGCATGTTCCTGTATGTCTAGGTTATGTCTTATTCAGCCATAACCAAATCTCTAAAAGACTTTCATTACAGTGGTGCCCTTTTGAGAGCCTCTAAACTAGTGGGCACCTGGTGTGCAATTATATAAAGACCAGTCAATCTGCACTGTTCTCTCTCTCTCTTATTCTTTCATTCTTTCATCCTTTCATCCTTTCTTTCTCTCCTCTGTAGTGCAGCCTGGCTACCAAACAAAACATTGTTTCAAGTTCCAGCCGGCGTGCTTCACCGTCGAGCAGGGTTAGCTATAGCATGCTAATTACATGAGCCGTAAATGTCTGTGGTTAGCCTCCTGCGGGCTAGCGTAGCCGCCTTGCCTCCGGGCTGCATAGGAGCTTGCGACGAGCTAGCGACGAGCTAGCGTCGAGCTAGCGTCTGGCACAGCGCTAACCAGAAGCTAGAAACCCGTAGCTTATTTCGGTCAGCCCTAACTGGCACCTCTGTCGCTCCATCATACTCTCGCTAATCCGACAATGAGGGGGTGTTGAGTTCTGACGACGTTGTAAAAGTTAAACTCAAAGACAGATTTTTTTTTTTTTATTGCGAGTGGAGCTGTGGCAGAGTGTGTATTGTTTTCGAGGGCAGAGGAGTCGATTCTAATAAAGCAGAGTGTCTCTGTGTGTGTGTGTGTGTGTTTGTGTGTGTGTGTGTGTGTGTTTGGAGGGAGTTTATGAGTTTTCCGTGGCGAGCAGTGAGTTGTGACGCGGGAGGCCTCTGGGTGTTTTCCCTGCAGGGTCGAGGGGAGCAGTCGGCCTGTCTGCTCCTCACCACAGCCCTGACCACAGACACCACCAGACACCAGGCCCACACAGCCCTCTCTGGCTCCCTGGCTCTCTCCCACCAACAGGTCTCTGTCTCTCTACCCTCATCGGCTTCTCTTTCTCTCTCAGATATAACTCTCTTAAACAGCACTCGCCCACACCCCTCAACATGTTCTCGCCTCCGCCGACGGGACTGTGGCGTAAAACGCTGTTCCATGTCAGACATGTCGCTCCCCATCCTGAGGGGGGCCATGGCCGGGCGGGTGTGAGGGGACGGCGAGGGTTCATTCCTGGGGTTCCTGTCCTCCCCTGCCCTGCCTGAACACCCACATCTGTCCGCCACATGGATCCTCAACCCAGCCACCAGAGGATCAGCCAGCCAAACACATCTGGCCCTGTCACACACACACACACACTCACTTCATGTTGTAATTAGTGTGTGTGTGTCTAATACAGAGATCTTATTCAAAACCACACCCTTTAGTCCCGGCGACCTCATTGTGATCAGTGACCCCCCCGGTGTCCTGCCCTGCGTGGCGCACACACGCGCGTCGCCACACCGAAAGGGACACAGCCTCGACTCATTCCGTCATTGTTCCATTGCATTATCTTCAAAGAGCCAACCTTCAAAACACTGGCTCTCCCTTAAGGCACTATCTCACCGTGGTTTCCATGTTCTCACAGAAGAGCCTCTTTTTCTCAGAGCCGACAGGGCCACAACCAAAGGGCCCAGGGGCTCTGTGTGTCTTCTCACCCCAGAAATGAGCCCCGGGGTTGGGCTAAGGTCTGCTGGCCAGCTGGGTCTGCTCACCAGAGCATGGAGAACGTCTGACCGAACTCCCTTCCCCTCCTAATTGTGTGTGAATCAAGTAGTGGAAAAATAAAACAAGGCAGTTAAATGACTTGGACCTGCGTCCTGCAGGGATCTATGGAGTTCAGCCGCATGTGTTACACTAATAAATTACCCCAGTGTTTCCTTCTTACAGGAACTTTCATTTGGCCAGCGTGTTTGTCTTGGTAGGGTCCTGAAGGAGATGCAGAGAGGGGGAGCATGTGGGGAATCCGAGTGGAGCGTCAAGAGCACAGCATGGGGGGAACCAGCGCTGTGGGAACCTTCCTGCCGAGGTCCAGGGTGTCGAGGCAGGGAGAAAGGGGGACATGTTTTGGTGACGAACAGCATGAAACGTTCTAGTTGTTTGGTGGACTTATAGAGTGCAGGAGGTGGACACATATGATTGTGAGAGGAAGCCTTGACGAGATATTATTTAGTAAAAACTCGCTCACACTCACACAAACACACACCCCTGCCTATCTATTCTGTTCAAAACTCTTCAAATGAATTATTTACTCTGTGAAGCAGAGGTTACGCAATGCCTGTAGCCCAAAGGATGGAAAACTTCCCTACTACCAGGCCTGTCAACACCAGAGAACAGCTCCACTGGACCTCTGGCAGGCAGGGCAACCACACAGCAGCACCTACAGAAGTGGACAGGCTCTGGGCGCAGGGGAACAGGAAATCTGGGGCCTAAGCAACTGGAGACCTGTCATCAATGGGTTTATGTTTTATTTTTATGGGTCTTGTTCTTTTCTAGTCTATGTGTACACCGTCAATGAGATACAGACCATATCCCATAATAACATCAGATTTAGATGCTTCAGAAAGCCCTCCCTGGGAGACGTGATGAGTGAACTCTGCCAGTCAGGACCGGTAACGCTGTCTAGGGTTTTTTGGGGTTGGGTTTCTCCTACTATTGTCTACTGTTCCAGGGCCTGAGCTAGTGTTTCTCTTGTGGTTACTATTGGATTTCCCCACTCCTATACACACACAACTGGTTTTCTTCACTTTATCTTCCAGTCTCATTCATCATGGTCTGTCAGAGTTGAGGGTGAGGCAGTAGCTAGGGCTGAGGCTGGGCTGGGTTGAGGTTGGGGCTGGGGCTGAGGTTGGGGCTGGGGCTGAGGTTGGGACTGGGGCTGGGCTGAGGCTGGGGCTAGGTGGGCTGGATGACAGGACTGGGCCTGGGAAACAGGCTTATGGGGTCTCTGGGGTTGGGGCTGGGTCTCTTTACTCTACAGTGGCTCACTTTCCCACAGTAACTCAACATATGAGGGAAAGCATGTGAATGATGGTTCATTTGATCCTGGGTGATAGTCAATGCTTCATAGCGGCCACATGTCTCCTACTATTAATCTCAGTAGAAAACAAGTGATTGGAATTCTGAAGCGCTCCAGGATCCTTCCAGCATTAGTACTTCCTCTCAAGTCAATTTCTATTGGGTGAATGTTGAAAATGTGAGATGCTGATTGGCCAGTCGGCGCCTGGGTGACTTACCGAAGCCGAAGGCGGCGGGGGCCGGGATGGGAGCCGACTGGACGGGCGTGGAGGTGTACAGGCCGGTCACCAGCAGCCCGTCGAACGGCGTGCTGGTGGAGACGGTTACTGAGGAGGAGAGAGGAAGGGGGGAGTTAGAGTCATGACCATAACACACACACACAGTACATGACTTCACACAGATTACAGATGAGCAGCTGCTGAAGAGCCTGTGGGTTGTCCACATGTGTGAGGGGGATGGAGGGGGAACCCCACACCACCGCCCTGGCCCTCAGCCGCTAACCAGATACAGCAGGTGTTAACGAGCGCTGACGGTTAGAGGACAGGTGAGAACAAGACCCCTGGGGGAGGAGAGAGAGAGAGAGAGAGAGGGAGAAAGAGGGAGAGAGAGAGAGAGAGAGAGAGAGAGAGAGAGAGAGAGGGAGAGGGAGAGGGAGAGAGAGAGAGAGAGAGAGAGAGAGAGAGAGAGAGAGAGAGAGAGAGAGAGAGAGAGAGAGAGAGAGAGAGAGAGAGAGAGAGAGAGAGAGAGAGAGAGAAGAGAGAAGAGAGAGAGAGAGAGAGAGAGAGAGGGAGAAGGAGAGGGAGAGGGAGGAGAGAGAAAGGAAAGAGAGAGAGAGAGAGAGAAATAGGGAGAGGAGAGAGAGAGAGGGGAGGGAGGGAGGGGGGGAAGACCATATGAGAAGGAGAGAAAGACAGAGAGGAAGAGAAAAACAGAGAGAATGATGAATAGCAAGAGAGAGGAGAGAGAGAGAGAGGGTGTGTGTGAGAGAGGGGGGAGACACAGCTTTGGGGGCAGGTGTTGGGCGGGGCTAGGAGGGTATCACCACCCTCGCTCACAGATGCCACCTATCAGAGAGGAGTATTAGCCTTCCAGGAGGCCTTGAGGGTTTCATGTCTTCTCTCTCATTCATGTCTGCTCTGAGTCACATTCTAGACTATTCCTACCCGTCACCTCACCCAGCAAACACTTACTGCCAACATCCAGTCTGACTACACCCATAACCAGTTACTGATATACAACACAATCTAGTCTATATCCTGGAGAATCGAAACAGGGGTAATTGAATGCTGTCTTTATAGATGAGTTGGTGAAAGGAGATTGATGAGCTAATTGGCGTGGGCCCTGATTGCCACAGCAGAGGGTCTATTCATCAATGGAGACTACTTCTGAGCCTGGGGAATGTGTGTGTGTGTGTGTGTGTGAGAGAGATACATTTAGAAAGAGAGAAGCAGAGACAGATATTTAGAAAAAGAGACAGAGAAAAGGGAGAGAGAGAGACAGACGGAAAGAGTGTGTAGTGTGTGTGTGTGCGCCTTTATCGATTTCCGCCCAGTAAACAAAAGTGTGTGAGTGGCAGGACCACAGCACCAGCTCCGTCACCGAGGAGGACGCAGGGACCAGGGTCCGGGCACAGGGACCAGGGTCCGGGCACAGGGACCAGGGTCCGGGCCGGCTCCTAGCCGGCAGATCATGGATCACAGAGGGGGAAAACTCCAACGCACTACACTCTCCACAACTAGCGCTACACTGTGGACATGAGAGAGTCCTGCTGTTGACAGAAGTGTGAGGGTCTTTGACTGTTATGGTTTGTGGGGAAGAGTTTGAGGAATGAGACAGTGGGTTGGACGCCAGTGGTGTTGAGCTGTTTTGGTAAGGAAGCCGTGTGTGTGCGTGTGTGAGAGGATGTGTGTGTGAGAGAGTGTGTGTTGTGTGTGGTGTGTGTGTATGCACCCTCTGAGTCCATCTGGGTGGTCTGTTTGGGTGTAGGAATCTGGGCTGAGCAGACTATTTTTGTGGTGTCTCTGTCTGTCTGATGTGGATCAACGTTTACATTCAGAGGACTTTTAAAATCCTAAAAGGCGTGATTCCGGATAATGCTGTGTGTGTGTGCATGTCTATCAGCTATAACTCTGGCTCTGGCTTACCCCAACCCCCCCTGCCCCCCTCACACACACAAACCCCAACCTCCCATTTCTCCTCCAAATCCAAGCCTCAATAATTCATCCCACCACTCCCCAATGTAATATCCAGCCCTCTCAGCCTCCCAGCTTCCAGAGAACCCTGTCTTCAGCAGTCTGCTGCTTTGCACACCCTCTGGACACAGACGCTGTCTCGAGCACAACTCTAGAAACACAATTATCATTAAACTACTGGGCCTACTGACAATAGCAGTAGTCAGTCTTGGTTCTGAAAGGATGCTTGTGCAGCACGTCTTGCGGGTGTTCGTGTGTGTGTGTGTGTGTGTGTGTGTCTGTGCACCGCAAACCTGACGAAGGCCAGTCTTCTCATTCACAGGTTCTAACCGTATTTCAACCATTGCATTCCTTGCTATTTTGCTCACAAAGATGACATTATCTATTGAACAAATCTATTTCGCTGTATGGAGAGACAGATAATTAGTGTTTATATACAGTGTATTCAACCTTGGAGGGGACCAGTGTAATATTGATGCAGTAATGGATTGGGCTGTGCTAAACTGCACCCTATTCTTCGAATTGAATGTGTTCATGTTTACCTTCTCCCTGACCTGCATCTCCTCTCCACAACACACACGTGTTAAAAGGTATTTTTTTCTGCAACCACTTCTCTCTACCTCTCTTCCTCTCTACCTCTCTACCTCTCTTCCTCTCTTCCTCTCTTCCTCTCTTCCTCTCTTCCTCTCTTCCTCTCTTCCTCTCTTCCTCTCTCCCTCCCTCTCCCTCTCTCCCTCTCTCCCTCTCTCCCTCTCTCCCTCTCTCTCTCTCTCTCTCTCTCTCTCTCTCTCTCTCTCTCTCTCTCTCTCTCTCTCTCTCTCTCTCTCTCTCTCTCTCCTCTCTCCCTCTCTCTCCTCTCTCCCTCTCTCCCTCTCTCTCTCTCTCCCTCTCTCTCTCCTCTCTCTCTCTCTCTCTCTCTCTCTCTCTCTCTCTCTCTCTCTCTCCTCTCTCCCTCTCTCTCTCCTCTCTCTCTCTCTCTCTCTCTCTCATTATCACTCCTTCCTCAATCCCTCTCCAGCTCCCTCCATCTCCTCCTGTTGGGAGCACAGTGGTGAGAGTACTTCTTCGTCCTGCTCAGCTCTTTATGCATGACTTCTTCACAGCGGTGTACCTGGGTTCTGTCTGATGTCGAGGTGGAGAGGTGGGGTGGGTTGGTGGAGGGGAGGGGCAGGAGAGGGGGCAAGGGGGGAATCGAGGGCCAGCCAGTGGATGGGTTGGAGATGGAGGGAGGGAGATGGGGGGGAGACAAGGTCTAGTGCAGCGAGTCCATAGAGACTGGCGCCCGATCGATACAGATGCAAGATCTCAATTATTTAGACAGACAACGTCAACCCCCCCCCCCCACTCCACCCCCCACCCTCTCTCTCACCCAGGGGTAAACAGACGACACATGAGCCAATCAGATCACATCTTATCACCTGTGGGGGGATTCTGATACACACACTCAAAAAAACGCCTTTGAAGGTAGCCTTTAAAATTCCTCCCCACACTCCATCTCTGAATATTCCTTACTTGGCCGTGGGGGACAAGAGGAGAAGGCTTTATCAACAACACTCATCCAGTGTGTGTGTGTGTGTGTGTGGTGTGTGTGTGTGTGTGTGTGTGTGTGTGTTGTGTGTGCGCGTGCATGTTTTGAGAGTGTGTGTTTGAAGAAAACAGGTGTTTGCATGATCTATCCAAACATCTGGATGGAATTGTTAGGCATTCCTCATAACAGAAAGAAGACGCCACAGATGCATCTCAAGTCCAAGTGTGTGTGTGTGTACGTGTGTGTGCGTGTGTGTAAGAGAGAGAGACAGAGAGAGAGAGAAAGAAAAAGAGAGAGGAGGGAGATGGAAACCGTGTGGAACATTTGTTATGTACAAGTCTGTGCTCTGTGTTTACCTTCAGCCATGTCTGAGAGAGAGGGAGAGGGAGAGCAGTGTGTCCTGGGTAACTGAGGAATCGATCACCTCAGTTCGCACAGTTGTGTCCCTCTCCTTATCACTGATACCAACATCAGCTGTGTGGACGCCAGGACAACGCTTCACGAGCCACATGCCATCTTGGTACAAGCTGGGACGGGAGCGTCTCATTCCCATTTAAAGAAACCAAATTCAAGCATGAGTTGAGTTCAAGCATGGTTCCAGGCATCCACACACTTTGAATGACCATCTTATGTTACGAGAGGTTCTTTTATTTATTTATTGAGGTCTGGAGAATGTTCCACAAGGTTCTAAGACTAGTCTTAGCCTCCAAGGAGCTACAGTCGGCTCTTAAGATCTAGGATCATTCTATCCTCTCTCTCTTCGTGAACATTCCTCTATTTGGGGCCTCCTCCTCTCACCCCTCCTCCATTCTCCTTCACCTCCGTGCAGGACTCCAGCTCAGGATTAGTGTCAGTTGACACCCACGCAAACATAACCTCACCCCTTACAACAAGCACCCAGTCAACCACTACAGTACACTCATTACAACACACACACACACAGACAGACACACACGCACACACACTCCAGAGTACCTCCTGCAGCCTTCTTCCAGCATGTAATATTGATGGTGTGATGTGGTACTGTAGTCCTCGTTACAGACACGCCCCTACTGCTGTTCAACTATTGATGGGCCTTGGGCCCTCCTCTCCTCTCCACCTCCCTCCCTCCATTCTTCTCTCCTTCCACTCCGACTACACAAACCCCTCACATACAGTGCTACACTGAGAAAGGCAGACTGGCATTAAACCAAGCTGAGCACAAAGAAGAGAGAGATCCAACATGGATAGTTCCGATTCATTTCAGTTCAGGGATAAGTTATAAGAAAACTCCCATCACCTTCACAAACACAAGCAAGATCCCAACAATAAATGTTTCCTTTCTAGCTCATCAGGCCAAGCTCCCATGCCAGGGTTTGTGTTTTCATATTTAATGCTCGCCAACTTAAAAAAAAAAGTAGTTTCTTTTCATCCTTTGAGTCTTCCCTCAGTGTAACTCCAGGTCACAGTGTGTGCTGCACCCCTGTGGAATCCCCCAAACAAGCTCTGGGTTTTAGCACCTCTTTAGCTGCCATGCTGTGGAAACATCCAAGCCTCCACGAGGTCTACACACCGGGGTCAGAAGGGGAGCGCGTGGTGGTGGGGGGGGGGGGGGGGGCGACACAAGCCACACTGTTTAAACTTTCATCCAACTGGTGCCCTCTGCCAGTGGAGGTGTCACGCTGTGAGCTGGGAGGGGGTGGAGGGGGGGGGAGCCTGGATCTTCTCTGGGAGTCTCCAGCCTTTCATTGGCCTTGTTCTTGTGTGTGGAGGAGGAGTGGTGTGTGTATGTGTGTTTGTGTACGAGATCCTGAGTGTGTGTTTGTGTGTGTGCGGGAGGGGCGGATCTCCAGATCGTCCGGGCTACACAGTGAGGGCAGACCCAGGTGTCTCGTGTCAGAACAGTGAGTAGGAAGGTGAACCTCTGCTAGATCTCTGGGATCACAGGCTCGGAGCCAACGTTCACTGAGGGACATGAAGTGACCGACATCCCCGGTCCAAACCTTGCCCCAGCCATGGAGACTACCTCTGGCCTACAGCCCTGCGGCCAGACTCTGACTCCTCGCTAAGGGGAAAAGCATCAGAAGAGCCCTGATTGGCTGACAGCCGTCTGGAAGTGACGCCCGGCCCGGAGGCGACAGGGCTCCGGCGGGCACCCTAAACTCCCCGCTAACGTCTCCTCTGGGCGCGGTGAAGCAGAGCCAGACAGCGGTTGGCCGGGGCGGGCGACGCGTGAGCTCACAGTTGGCTAGGTAACAGCGTGGCACGGGATTAGAGGGAGACAGGAAGCCAGCGGGATTGCCGGGCGGAGCGCTGATTTATAACCCCTCGGCAGGGCGGGGCGAGTCGAGTCCCCCCTGGCCCTCCAACCCCCACCTCTCCCCCCGCACAGGTCTGCAGAACAGTCCCCTCTCTGTTCTAGCAGAGCGAACACACCCACAGTCACATCCTCTCCCAGGCTAAGCTGGCCCTTTGCACAACACCCACACTGCTCCGTACAGTTCTGTCTACAAGAGAGAACAGCAGGGCTCAGGTTACTGCGGGTAAGCACACTTCTACTAACTACCTTGGCCACTCCACAGCCTTTCGCGTGGCGCCGTGGTGGACTTCGACAGGACAGACGCACCTGCGCAATCACTCGCTGTCTGTCTCAATCAAGTCTGTGAATTCTAAATCGGTTTCGGATCACTCTGAATGGACTGTAGGATGACATGTCCAGTCACTGTGGAATTTCATTCTGAACCAGCCGGGTGTGTACACTCTCTCATTTCCGAATGGATGCCGGTTTCCTGGAGAGAGAGGGGCTGGTTAAAGATAGCTTGCCATCTGACCCACATCCCATTGGCACACACACACGTGCCCAAGAGAGGACCAGGAAATGGAGGCAGGAGCGACGGGGGAAGCTCTGTGTCCATCTGTTTCCCAACCCAGCCCTATGTGGGGGTCTCACCTCCCCCTGTGCTTCCTGAAATGGTTCAAACTGTCAATCACCTGTGCTGGGCACCAGGGGAAGATGGGCCAAACCATTTTGTCTGGGTAGAAGGGGCGGGGACGGAAAGAATTAAGAGGTCACCAGGAGAGAAACTGCCCTGAAAACAAATGAATAAAAACACCAGCATGTCAACAGAGCTCTGTTGCCACCTTGGCATGTATGCGGACCGTGTGTGGCATGTGTTGGTGCACATGTATGTTTCATAGCATGTCCCAGTGAGGCGTCATTCCATTGCGTAACCTTCTGGCACAGGCCTGGCCTGCTGGCATTGCCATCTGCCGCTGTGAAAGCCTAGATCTCACACACCTCCTTGCAGCCGGCTGCAGGTCCAGCACCACACATGGATGACATTAGAGACGGGGTTTAGGAAGAGGAATCTGCGTCTAGACCTGCAGTCAAAGACAGGACACTGTGACTTGCAGTTGTCCATGGCAGTAAGGACCGCCATGAAGATAAGCATCATGAAGCTTGTCTGGTAACTAGACAGTGAATCTTTTTTTTTTTTTTAAGATTAGGGACGTCTGTCTGCATGCCTGTCTGTCTGTCTGTCTGTCTGTATGCCTGTCTGTCTGAATGCGTCTGTCTGTATGCCTGTCTGTATGCCTGTCTGTATGCCTGTCTGTCTGTATGCCTGTCTGTCTGTCTGCCAGTCTGTCTGTATGCCTATCTGTTTGTATGCCTGTCTGCCTCCTTGTCTGTCTGTCTGTCTGTCTGTCAGTCTGTCTGTATGCCTGTCTGTCTGTATGCCTGTCTGTCTGTATGCCTGTCTGTCTGTATGTCTGTCTATCTGTCTGCCAGTCTGTCTGTATGCCTGTCTGTCTGTATGCCTGTCTGTCTGCCAGTCTGTCTGTCTGTATGTATGTATGTATGTATGTATGTATGTCAGTATGTATGTATGTCTGTCTGTCTGTCTGCCAGTCTGTCTGTATGCCTGTCTGTCTGTCTGCCAGTCTGTCTGTATGCCTGTCTGTCTGTATGCCTGTCTGCCTCCTTGTCTGTCTGTCTGTCTGCCTGCCTGCCTGCCTGTCTGCCTGACTGTCTGCCTGTCTGTCTGTCTGTCTGTCTGTCTGTCTATCTGTCTGTCTGTCTGTCTGTCTGTCTGTCTGTCTGGCTGGCTGCCTTGGCTTCACCCCTGCAACAGCCCCGAGAACAGCCGTGCAGAAATACAAGAGTGAAGAGGCTGCTTGTCACAAACATCCTGTTCCTCACACATAATCTGCCTCAGGATCACACTTCTGTTTGTGTGAGAGTGTGTGTGTGTGTGTGTGTGTGTGTGTGTGAGAGAGAGAGAGTGTGTGTGTGTGTGTGTCTGAATATACAGTACTTCCTCCTCATTCTTAATGATGTACCAGAAGGGTGACGTTTACCTCAGAACGCAGTCCTTCTTCAGACGCTAAAACAGCTGCAAAAAGTCCCACACACAAGAAGTCTCTTTTCCCCTCTCTGTCTTCTAAGAGCCTGCCCTTGTGCCAGAACACCCAGTTTTCTTATGACAACTCAACCAAACTCTTTAGATAGGTGTGGGCGAGATATCATCTCTACCTATTCAATATACCATTCATTGACGAGATAGGACTCAACATTCTAACGAACCACCTCAAGCTGACACACCTTCCATGGAACACCTTCTCTGAGAGTCTGATACTGAATCTATAGAGCTGTCCCATAAACTGGTCATATGGAACGAAGCAGAACTGAGAAATCTCTCACACATGGCAGTTGTGTGTGAGTCTGTTTTTCCCTCCCGAGGAAGAAACGGACACAGAGTAAGATGAAGTAGTCTGTGACTTGGTCTCTCCATCTGCCTCCAGGAGCCAGGCATTAGAGCTGTCCTTGTGATCCTCTCCATGTGTTGAGCCAGAGACAGCCACACAGGCCTGAGTGGCCAAACACAGCTTAAACAAAGGAATAGGCTGTCAGACAGGCGGCCAAACCGCCAGTCAATCAGGCGTTGTATTCAAAGCAATTGAGATGTTCCACCGTAGCGCTCTTGGTTTTGTCATCGCGCCTGCTAGCTGAGAAGGGGTTTCTTTGCGACGTGGCTTGAAAATACAGATCGTTCCTTGACT
Source organism: Osmerus eperlanus (assembly GCF_963692335.1). Lineage (NCBI taxonomy): Eukaryota > Metazoa > Chordata > Actinopteri > Osmeriformes > Osmeridae > Osmerus > Osmerus eperlanus. Next base: position 20,339,191 of record NC_085022.1, on the reverse strand, counting down.
GACCACCGAAATACTGTAGCTCTAAGCACTTCTGCATATCTCCATATTCCTCTGCTCTACTTTCTACGTGCATTATTTGTGCGTCGCTAAAAGCATCTGCTAAATGAATCCGATGTGAAACGAAAAGACGTTATGCTGTCGAACAGGCACACAACACCACTTGGCTGTAGTGAACCTTAGATCACTGAGCGAACTGTAAACACATCGTTTGTGTATGTGCATGTGTACACATGCAAACACACACGTGAACACTCAGAGACATAAACACACACACACACACACAGATGAGCAGGGGGTGGTAACTGTGGCTTGGCCTCATCTTCAAGAGAATCTCAGGAATTCAGTGGCAAGCTCTTACAGCCCAGTCACACTCACAAACCTGTTTAGACCCCAACCATAACTTCTCTGTACACACACACACACATATCTGTTAATACACTCCCGAAACAAATTCATCGGTTTATTTAAACACGTGCATACACACTCACATACTACTGTGAACACACACACCAGCTGTGGAAGAGAGCAGAGAAAAATGCAGGCCTGGCTGTGGCCTACCGCAGTTGCATAACAAATGCTTGTGTCTCCCAAAATGTCATTCCTCCATCTCCCCCCCCCCCCCCCCCCACCTCCCACCTGTTCCACAGGGACCTGTTCTAAAAGGAAACAGGATAGTCCTAATGAGGAACAAGCCCTTACCCTCACTCATCTTCTGGGAGTCCTGTGTGGTCTGCCCTGGGGCATCCCAAACAGGGACGCTATCCTGTTAGCCTCTGTGACACACACACACACCCCTACAGCTGGGCTGTTTCCTTCCCAACCACCCCCCCCACACCTACACACACACACACACACTCCTGTGCCGACTCCCAACAGCAACTCTCAACATCCAATATCAATATAACAGGAAGTGTACTTAAAAATGTAGCTGAATTTGTGACTGAACTGAATTTGTGACTGAACTGTGACAAATGTGTGTTTGTAATTATACTTTGCAAGTATACTTGAAGTAGTCTATAATCTGTTTTTCTGCTTGGGTTGTCTGTGCGAGCTGCTCTGCAGAGAGGCACCCGGGCTGACGGCTGACACCCGGGCTGACAGTGCTGTGCACATGCCCACAGCTTCAGTCCCCTCCATTTCCTCTCCACATTCCTTACCAGTTATCTTCCTCCCAAGTGTTCATTTCAACATTGGATCTATGGGGGGGAAAGAATGTCGAGCGGTTTTTACATTCCTGCCAACACTCCGGTTCCAAAGATGAAAGAGAATAATGTTGGTCCATACCTGTCCATATTGTGGACCTTCTCAGGGGTTCTGACACTTCAAACGGCACTTTTGATTAGTGTATCAGTCTGCTGCTCTATTGAACTGCTAGCAAGGTTTTTCATTTTTTTCAAGATCCTCTTTCAAACCCAAATTTCTCAATATCTTACAAAAGAAAAGCCAGTCAGGTCAGAGCTTGGATGAAACGGGAAAGATGATCTTGTTAAAGTAGAAGGAGATGATTCAGGACTAGCTGTTTCTTCAACCAGCCAATCACACGTCAGACGTGTGAGGCTGTGGTGTTTTGTATTTTATTCCTACTATTGGCATGGTAACCACACTTCCTCTAAGTAGAAAGGAAAGGTCCAGCCCCAGCCTCTGGCTTCCATCCAAGCCCCTGCCCCATCACCAGCCTCCAAGCCCCATCCTCAAGCTTCCATCCAAGCACTAGCCCCAGCCTCAGCCCCAGCCTCAAGCTTCCATCCAAGCACTAGCCCCAGCCTCAGCCCCAGCCTCAAGCTTCCATCCAAGCCCCAGCCAAGTCCCTCAGTGTCTCTGGCTCTAGTTAAGACTGCCTCCAGGGCTTTCAGTCTGACAGCAGTCACCACCATGTCACCACTATCACAGATATAATAGCTTTTATATGAATTATGGAGCTGTCGCTTTATACAGAGGTTCACTTTATATCCGCTGTATGCCGCACCCTCTCTCTCTGCGTCTCTCTTGCCAACACGCCATCACTCCTTTACCATACTCTCTCTCTCTCCTGCTCTATGTCAGCGTGGTGGATTTGCCTTTCATTCCAACTCTGTATTCTATAACAACGCGATAGCAAATGTCTTGCCTGCAGAATCACCCTGTCAAAACCTCAAATTGAGCTTTGCAATCACGTTTCATTCTTCAAAAAATACACATGCATTCACTTGAAAGGTGAGAGAGTGTCTTTGATTTCACCGCTCGATTAGTATTCCGGCTTGGCACTTTGTGCGAAGCCAGAGTTTGCCCATGTTAGAAGAGACATTTAAAAAGAGGGAGAGAGGCAGGCCAGCTTTTGTGTCCGGCCATTCTGCTGTCTGCTCCTTAAGATTGGCCGTGGCACTGAAACGACAGTAGCTCAGGCCCACCAGTGCAGAGTCACTAGGACGCCCTCCAGCCGTTCTACCAGGGTAACTGTCTGATCACTACACGTGCGACAGGGGTCTGTCTCATTGGAGCCGGTGTTTTGCTCTCCTTATTACTGAGGGGAGCCTGAGGGGGGGTGGGGGAGGGGGGGGTGGTAATTGCCGAGGTGTGGGGTGAGAGCCGGTCCAATCTGCCATTCTTGGTCTCAGAGGGGAAGAGTCCTGGAGAAGACTGCATTGCTGGGGGGCAGGTGAGAGAGACACACCGGCAGGCCAGGGAGAGAGCGGCTGGGACGGGGACAGCGTTGATAGTGACCCTGGTGGTATGTGCGGGGGGACGACCAGTGACTCCAGCCCGGAGGGGCTGGACACACCCCAGTAGGACTGAGTCTCCAACGGGGTGACATCTCACTCATTCCCAGACTGTGACTGGAGGCAAGAGGGACTGAATTGTTCTATATTTGTGTGGACATTACTGTGTGTGTGTGTGTGCAGAGCTGTGTCTGTGTGTGTGTGTACAGAGCTGTGTGTGTGTACAGAGCTGTGTGTGTGTGTGTGCGCGCGCTCATGACTGTGCTTGTGTACAGAGCTGTGTGTCTCTCTGTGTGAGCGTGTGTGTGTACAAAGAACACTGTGTGTGTGCGTGTGTGTGTGTGCAGAGCTGTGTCTGTGTACAGAGCTGTGTGTGTGTACAGAGCTGTGTGTGTGTGTGTGCGCGCGCTCATGACTGTGCTTGTGTACACAGAGCTGTGTGTCTCTCTGTGTGTGAGCGTGTGTGTACAAAGAACACTGTGTGTGTGCGTGTCTAATCAAACACCTGACCCAGCGAGGTGCGAGACGGGAGCGCGAGGGATCCGTGCGCTCGTGAGGAGCGTCAGACGTGTTCTTCGGCTGAAACGAGAACAGCTTTTCATTCACGTCCCCCCTTCGGAGTCCATTCCCGTGTGCACGCCTTGGAGAACACGCCTTGGAGAACACGCCTCGATGCATGCTCTGTCAGGAGAACAGATACTCCTGGTCGTCAGTGTGGGAGAGCATGTTAATGGCTATCAAAGCTCCCATGTTAACCTGAGGCAAAGCCTTGGGTGTGGGGGTGTGGAGGGAGGGGATGAGGCTGAGGGTCTTGAGGGTCTGGAGGGTCTGGAGGGTCTGGAGGGTAAACTACATGTGGGTGGAAAGCATGGTGCTGGGGAGGGAGTTTGTTGGTGAGTTAAGTACTGATCTAGTGTAAGGGCTAGATCAGCTCCCTCCAATTCCCTCTTTATGCTTTAGGTGTGTCTGTGTGTGCGTCTCGCCAAGCCCCCAGCCTGCGTCTGCAGATCAAGGCTGGTCATGTGAAGGGGGCTGCGACAGGGGGGGGGGCTAATCAGACCGTTCCACGCGTGCCCACACGCCAAGTGAGGCAGCCTCGCCCAGGCTGCCTCACCACGCCCAGGCTGCCTCACCACGCCCAGGCTGCCTCACCACGCCCAGGCTGCCTCACCTCGCCCAGGCTGCCTCACCTCGCCCAGGCTGCCTCACCACGCCCAGGCTGCCTCACCTCGCCCAGGCTGCCTCACCACGCCCAGGCTGCCTCACCTCGCCCGCTCCACCCCTCCTGTAGTCGGGACGTGGGAGAGTGCTACACGGCAAGCTGAATGCTATCAGCTCAGACGACACTCTGCCAACCCCCCCCCCCCCCCCCCCCCCCTCTACTCCTCTCTTCCCCTTTCACTGGCCCCCTGGCAGGGATTACAGCCCTCTCAATGGAGAGCCAAGGGGGAGGTGGGGAGGAGTGGGGGGGCTATCAACAAGGAAGAAGGCGCCGTGGGCTCAGCAGACACACCAATCAGCCCCATCCCCCCCCCCCCAGAGAGAATAAAATAAAATAAATTTAGAGGAAAGATTAACGGGAGAGGGGTGGGGGTTGATGTTGAGAAAGGGGAGAAAAAAACACATCACTTCTCAAAGGCAAGCTTAACTCACGGAGATGAACAGTCGTTGGTTGTTGGGAGGTTTGAGATAGGGCCGGGACGATATCAGAGCCGCTACGTGTCGCTGGGTTACGAAAACCCTGACGGCATATGCAGACTGAATTAAGAGGCTGCTCCCTGCAAAACATCTACTTACAGTATGTTTACAACCTGTTTGTTAGTTGGAGCGAGACTTCAAAGAGGCCTGGGGAGGGGAAAAAAAGAAAGAAACTAAATGAACCCAATAAAGTAAATGATTGTGTTTGGAGGGTGTTTTCCCCTGGTTGGTTAGTGGAAAGGGTTTGGCATCGGTCCTTCAGTGGAAGCCCTCCACCTCTCACACCCTCAGGGAGTGACTGTGTGTTCAGAAGGTCGGCTGGGTTTTCCTGAACATCCCAGAACGTTCTGTAAGGGCCGAGAGACGGCAATGAAACCAACGCTGGCAGATCGTCCTCGGACGCGAGAGGACGGCTGAAGGGGTAGAAGGCTTTAGTGCACGACGGCAGAGGGAACAGTCTCTCCATGGCCTTTTGAAAGGGGCGTTCGCATGCTCCACCAGTCACGCCAGAGCAAGGATCTCTTGTGGTCACTGTTTCAGCCACTTCACTTACTTGAGGGTGGAGAGGGTGGTGGGGGAGAGGGTGGTGGGGCGCAGGGTGGACGGGGAGAGGGTGGTGGGGGAGAGGGTGGTGGTGCACAGGGTGGACGGGGAGAGGGTGGTGGGGGAGAGGGTGGTGGGGCAGAGGGTGGTGGGGGAGAGGGTGGTGGGGCAGAGGGTGGTGGGGGAGAGGGTGGTGGGGCAGAGGGTGGTGGGGGAGAGGGTGGTGGGGCAGAGGGTGGTGGGGGAGAGGGTGGTGGGGCAGAGGGTGGTGGGGGAGAGGGTGGTGGGGCAGAGGGTGGTGGGTAGAGGGTGGTGGGGGAGAGGGTGGTGGGGCAGAGGGTGGTGGGGCAGAGGGAGGTGGGTAGAGGGTGGTGGGGTTGTATTGGAGAGAAGGTTGGGGTGCAGCATATGTGCACCCCCCATCTGTGTGTGTTCACAAAGGCACTCTAGCCCCTGCCTAGTACCCAGCCTCTACAAGCAGAACAAACACACACACACACACACACACATTCTCGCTAACATTCTGAACATCATTCCGCCCGCCTGCCTGCCTCACCAAAGTGAAAACACAACTCTTGTTTGCTCGTTAAGAGCTTTCTGGTCTTGGCAGCCAAATGAAAAGGGGCGAGGAAATTGAAAATGAAAAACGTAAAGAGTTTTGTGTTGGCTGCCCAGATAAGACTGGCACACAGACACAGACACACACACACGTGTATACACACACACACACCGCTGCCTGGCACACCTCCTCATCGCTGGCGCCATCTTTGGCTCCCTCCATCGTGCTGAGTGACCACACCTGGCACGGCGACGCCACGGTGTTGGCGCCACACTGGCATGGGGTAACAATGTCACTGTTATCTGAGGCGACTTCCCGTGCCTAGATGAGACGGATTAATTTAGCGGAGACGTGGCTGGCGGCCGGTGCTGAACCATCCAGCCTTCAGACTCATGAAGGCAGAGTCCTGAGCCATCGCATCAACCCCCTGGTCACTGAGGCAGGAGCTGTACACCACACATCGAAAAGGTTCACTGCAAAACTGCAATTCGATAATAAGAACCTTGATTTCTGCTAGTTTTCCGTGGGTAGGATTGTAAAAGGCCGGGATATTGTTGAAGCGTGACAGTCACTTCTAGTTTTTAGCATGGTGGTTTTTTTTGCCGGATGGTCACGTAACTGTGATGTTATATCCTGGCTGAAGGAACACAAAAGCTTCCTAATAGTTACCAGATCAGGACATTAGTGTGTAGCCAATGGAACATCTGACCTGTCTGTCCATCATGATGGATCACCCACGAAGAGTCAAGCGGTTAGTGCCGTCGAATGTGCATGTGTGAGGGCTTGTGTGTGTGTGTGTGTGTGTGTGTGTGTGTGTGTGTGTGTGTGTGTGTGTGACAAAAGGATTCCTACGAATTTCCATTCTCATTTCTCACCCATCTGCTCCTAGGACATTGAATGAGATGAGCATATCTGGATGAATGTGATGTTTTCTAAACGCTTCATCATTCAATGTCCTCTTTTTCCGATACACAAAAATAGAGATCCAGCCCAAACACAAACCCGTATTCAGAGGATGAGCACACACAAACACTGACACACTTCTCCACCCCCCCCAGCCCCCCCTCTCCCCCAGCACCCCCACCCTTCTGACCTATTCACACCGAGTAACACGAGGCTGTAGCACACTGGGTAATGAACGTACATGTTCCAGGCCTCTTGAAAAAGTGCTAATGCTATTAGCGAGTCCCCCCCCCACACCCCCCCCCCCCCTCAATCCCCCGAACACTCACAGGAGAGCACTATTAAACCATTAGCTCCCCCATTTCCTCCCCTCATCTTCCCTTTCCTCCCTCACTCTCTCCACGTCCCCCCAAACTGGCCATCTGTAGGAAAACTAGGGCAGTCTCCTGTCCCCAAGTCAGTTCAATCGCTAGCGACAGCAGTGGCAACGAGCGGTCATGCCGAACAGAGATGCAAGGGAGGACAAGCGTGGGGTGACTGGCAGGGTGGACATGAGGTTGTTTCTTACACGTCAACACCCAGCCTTATCCATTTCGCTCCCCGGTAACCGAACCTTCAAAGAGGAGGTTGAGACACGGCAAGGTCAGGGGTCAAACGCCCAACACTCCACAGACCATTCAGAGGGCAAGTGTCGCGATGCCACAAGGTCCACATGGAGAGAGACAGATGTCATCGACGGATGGCAATTCAGCACTCAAAAGAAAAGCCGCAGAGAAGATCTGCTCTATTATCTCGTCTCCGTTTCCATTCTGCCCTGTTGTGGTTGCAGTTTGATTGACTGCAGAATCTAGTGACATCGGTTGCACGCCTAGTTTATCTGGGGCCAAGTTATCATAACCTTGGTTTGTTGTGCTTTGTTTGAAAAGTTTTAGTTGCGCTCCTTCAAGTCAATCATGAAAGGGAGAACGTCTTCTCAAACCACGACAGAAAAGCCACTTCTGGTCTTTTTGTTTCTCCGTCTCTTTCTGTCCTTCTATCACTCTCTCCCTCTCCCTCCATAAATCTGTTCCCTCTCAGTATACTCACAGCGGAGAACAATTATCCACACACTGCTTCAAATATGCAAATGATAATAGGCACACTTGAGCTAAACAAACAATGAGCACACAGCGAAACACAATTAGTTTGTGTGCGTTGTACACGAGCACACGTAATCCAGGAAAACAGCAGCCACAACTTCCACTACGGCGGAGCAACATGAACGTGCTTCAAACCAACTGAAGAACAACGCCGTAGATTCCATCTCATCTAAAAATATGGAATTGTAAACCGAGATTAAACCGCTAAGGAAAATGGATGAATTCCCAGACTCACAAAGGCGCAATCCCCCTGCCCCCTTCCTCCCTTCCTCAGTGCATCTCAATCTCTCCAGCTCCTTTCTGCTTCGACATGCCAAGGACATCACTGTCATTACATTCCCTCCAGCTAACCTTTTCCATTGTGCTCTCTCAACATGCAGTTTATGCTGTTTAGAGATCCCCCCCCCCCTCCACCACAAGCCAAATCCCACTGTCCACAAAAAACGCTATTTGTTGTACTTTATTTACATGGCCATGAGCAGAAATACCCTTTCTCTTCTTTAGATGCCCCCAATATGAACTCCTATGGTTAAAAAAAATACAATAAAAAAAGATTACATGAAAGAACCTTTTTGGGGAAAATCACTTGCCGCTTCACTCTCTCTCCACCTAAATGTTGTAGATTAATGCTGATGCCACGTGGTTTGGTCTGACAGGGTTTCCGTACTTAAAGTGGGACTTCACTGAAGCTTGGCTGTGGTCTACAGTGTGTTTAGTTATAGAGTTTCCCTCTCACCCAAAACACTGCTTTCATTTAAGCAGGAATAAAACCTCACATTTAGAGCCATACAACTATCTCACAACGGTGAGAAAAGATTCAATGAAAGAAAATTGGGAAAATAAGCCCCTTCAAGATGACAAAAATGAAGAGCTATTTCCTGGATGAAGACAGAGTGGGCCAATAGAGTCCTCAGGGTATTCAGAAAAACAGAGGCCAGTGTTTTGAATGTGTGTGTATTATTAGAGTTGTGTGTTTGTTTAAAGGTCAAGGGTCATGCTAGGAGACTATATATACGAGTCCACTCCGACTCCTCTTCCTTTTTTCATCACTCTCCATTTCCTTTCTGTCTTATAAACACACACACAAGGTGCACTCTTCCTACTGCCTTATCTTTCAAAAGGGTAGAGGAGAGAGAGAGGCAGTGAGGTCAGGAACACAATTATTCCACCCCCACCTCGGAGCCCTGCTGTCTGAGCCCTGCTGTACTGGCATCGCAACACCTGCAGTGTAACTGGTTTACTCAGGCAAGACATTTAATAGAGGCTTTCGCTGTCTAACCAGTAGGTATCCATGGGTACAGTCATGTTGCTCACTCTCTCTCTCTTTCTTGCTCTGTCTCTCTCACTCTCTCTTTCTCTCTTTCTTGCTCTGTCTCTCTCTCTTTCTTGCTCTGTCTCTCTCACTCTCTCTTTCTCTCTTTCTTGCTCTGTCTCTCTCACTCTCTCTTTCACTCTTTCTTGCTCTGTCTCTCTCCATCCCTTTTCCCTCCACATCTTCTCTCCATCTCTCCTAAGCTTCCTGTGTCTCCCTTTCTCCACCAAAAACACATACTCCACCCCCCTCCCCCCCCCCGATGGTTTTGAAGCCACACCTTCGTGTAATCCAATTGTATATCCTAGTTTATACCCACATGAAAATACAAGATATTAACCTTGTGTTGTTCAGTCATGTTGGTTGTATGCGATTATGTCAGTTTGGGCTTTTTTATTTGTTGTGGTGCACCCTCTGAGTGAATGCGTGTTCTGTAAGTGTAACACTGCCCTACCAGACTATCATGAGGCTCGGTTCAGTTCCGTTGTCTACCGCAGATGGATGACTCTTCTGTTTTCTGCTTGCTATAATAACCAACGAGATCAAGCTGGGTGCCTCGCCATCAATAAACGTCAACTGGGCTCTTCTCGATTATTCGGCGCCTCTGAAGTTGTAGTGTCGGTACTATAATTACAATAAACATATGACCCTTTACTTTACCCAATGCAGTAACCTGAATTGGTTCATTGGTAAATGACTGTAGTCTACACTATCACTAGTAAATAAATATTTTTGCACCCGTTATTCCACTCCATTTTAACCAACTAGCTTGGTAGCAACACCTGAATTTGACCCCCCACAAATTACTATTTACCCTTGAAACGTTTGATAAAAATGACATGTTATACATATTTATTTACATGCAATACTTAGTTATAGCTAGCCAGTCTAAATGAAAGTGTGAGCAGGTGGATTATAATATGATTCCACTTCACAAACGCACCAAGTACAAACGACGGGACCGTCAAACATAAATAAAAATTAACTCACTGTTGCTTGTTTGTTGCAATAGTTACTCCTACAACCATTTTAATAATAATATTCTTACTTCGTCAACTTCTTTTAAAGTTACAACATATTTAATGTGGCCGCTGTTAGCCGCTCTCAAATTAACAGCTGAAACATTTTAGTGGGGGAAGTCACGTGGTAAATACGTAACTGTCAATCACGAGGCGGCACCATTCCGGTACCACTGCCAATTCTGATTGGCAGATTTCTTTTGTGGAGACATACTGCTTGACACCGTTATTACAACTCACGACTGTACAGTGTTTTTACTGGGTACCATTAGGAGGACTGAAACAGACACCAACATGTATAGCATAAAGACAGCGGAATAAATAACTGAAGAAAAAAAAAGCATACAAGTGAGATCAACCAAACAAAAGAACACAGAAGAGAGAGAGAAAAAAAGCCATAATTCACTGAGACAAACAGATCCCAGCATGAGGATGATAAAAAGCACTACCCCCCCACCCCCACCCCCTCGTAGCCAGCTGTCTATCTAGTCTCCCTCTCTGTCTCTCTCTCCCTCACTCTTTTATTCTCAACATTGTAAACATTAATCC